>NC_081533.1:17095941-17195941 GCF_030273125.1 Centropristis striata
CGAAAGCCAACGTCAGTCTTCATCTATGTCTGATGTTTGTTCCCCACCTGTGGCTCCAGCTTCCAAACGTCTGAGATCAAGCCTAGGGCCGATCCATGACAAAACTAAATGTGTCTGGTGCTGTGCTCCAGAGTCAAAGAGCAGCAAAGTCCTCAGTTCTCATTCTGCTTGACTTGTCAGCTGCATTTGACACAGTTAACCATGGCATCCTCCTCTCTACTCTCTCTAAAATGGGCATCTCTGGCTTGGCTCTGTCCTGGTTTGATTCCTACCTCAAAGGACGCTCATTCAGTGTATCCTGGCATGGACAGTTGTCTACTTTGTCGTGCCTCACCACAGGGGTTCCCCAGGGCTCAGTGCTGGGACCCCTGCTATTCGCTATCTACACCACCTCTCTGGGTGAGGTTATCCGCTCACATGGCTTTTCCTACCACTGCTATGCAGATGACACTCAGCTCTACCTGTCATTTCCTCCTGATGACCCATCGGTCTCTGCTCGGGTCTCTGACTGCCTCTCTGACATAGCCACTTGGATGAAGGCACATCACCTCCAGCTGAACCTTTCAAAAACTGAACTGCTGGTCCTCCCTGCTAAACCCACAATACACCACAACATCAACATCAAGATTGACTCCCTGTGTCTTTCACCCACCAAGGTGGTGCGAAACTTAGGGGTGATGATTGATGACCAACTCACCTTTTCCAGTCATGTCGCCTCAGTTATCCGGTCATGCCGCTTTGCACTTTACAACATCAGAAAAATCAGACCTTACCTAACTCAACATGCCACTCAACTCCTGACACAGGCTGTTGTCATCTCAAAACTTGACTACTGTAATGCCCTCCTGACAGGCCTGCCAGCCTGCTCAGTAAAACCGCTTCAGATGATCCAGAACGCGGCGGCGCGTCTGGTCTACAACCAGCCAAAAAGGTCACATGTCACTCCGCTGCTCATTGAGCTCCACTGGCTACCTGTTGCAGCCCGCATCAAATTCAAATCTCTAATGCTGGCCTACAAAGTTGTCTCCGGTACTGCTCCTACCTACCTGAACGCCCTGATTCAGACATATGCTACCTCACGACCGCTGCGCTCTTCCAATGAACGGCGCCTGGCTCTGCCCCCCGTTGGTCCAAGGCAATCCAGACTCTTTGCACTTCTTGTTCCCCGCTGGTGGAACACACTACCAGTTCCTACCAGAGCAGGGGCGTCCCTCTCTACCTTTAAAAAACTCCTGAAGACCCAGCTCTTCAGAGAGCATCTTCTCTCCTAGACCACATGATAAGTCTACTCCTCAAATAATTGTCACTAGCACTAATAGCTCTTATTGCACTATACCTTGATTGTTTGCTTTTTACTCTTCCTGTAAGTCGCTTTGGATAAAAGCGTCTGCTAAATGACTAAATGTAAATGTAAATGCAAAGAAGCACCCAGAATCAAAATCAGAGTCTAGAGTCTAGTGAGGCAGAATGCTCTGATTCGGACTAATCTTCTTCTAAACTTTACATTTTTCCCCTCCCAGCTGTTGGCCATCTTGGGTTTTGGGGTCAGAACAATGTCTTAATGTCAAAATTATGTCAAAATCACAATCCTTATGGTCAGTTTACCACAAAAAGTATCTTCATGCATCATTCTAGGTGCTCTGGTTAAAAAATAAATTTGTGTATTAGAAATTATGATTTTTCCTCTACCAGATGGCAGCCATCTTGGATTTCAGGGCCAATATGATGTCTAAATCTCAAAATGATGTCAGAATCACAATCCTCATGGTCAATTTGCCACAAAAAGTGTATTCATACATAACTGTTGGTGCTCTGATGAAAATAATGCTTTTTAAATACTTTTTTAAGATGATGCCGGCGGCCATTCTGGATTTGGCCCTCTAGCAAAAAATGCCGACATTTTTGCGAGGGACATGGGGGCTAAATTTTTTATAAAGGGTGTATAGAAGTCAAATCAGTCGTCAAAACATATTAGCCAGAGAATGGTCACGGAATTGAGGTTTATGACCCAACTAACATCTCCACTTATCTTTAATACCTTCTCAACTTTTTCCATGACACACACATTACAAACACACACACACACACACACACACACACACACACACACACACACTGGACTAATAACAAGGTGTGTGTTTTAGGGTCAGTGTACTGATGAACCTTCACAAAGAGAGGCTGTTATTTCTGTGTGAGCAGACGTAGCCTAAAAGAAACAGCTACGAGGCTCCACAGATCACAGATAGAGACATTCCAACCACACCCCAACACACACACGCACACACGCACACACGCACGCACACACGCACACACACACACACACACACACACACAAATAGGTAGCTTGAACCCCTTTAACCCACTCATTGAAATACTTGCACATTCCAAATGTCAACCCTAGAGAATATTGGAGGATATTACATAGAGGTGGGAATCACCAGAGGCCCCACGATACGATTTTATCACGATACTTGAGTAACGATATGATATTATTGCGATTTTAAGCATTTTGCGATATGATGAGTATTGTGAAACAATATATTGCGATTTTACTGTTTAAAATTACTCAAGCTTTACTGCTGTGTATAGCTTTGATACGGCTGTGTCCGTGAAATAACGTTGCGACGGAGTCACATACCCGGGTTTGAATCCGGCCTGAGCTCCCTTTGCCGCATGTCCTCCCCTCTGTCTCCCCCTTTCTATCTATCACTTTCAATAAAGCATGAAAAATGCCCCAAAAAAAAAAATCTGAGGACTGATAACTGAAGCTGATCTTCAGCAGTCAAATATTTTGGTAATGATATCGTGAATACTTCAGTATTTTAAAGCAAACATTATCTAGCATTGGTACCAGATGGGGCCGATACTGACTCAAATAGATGGAGAGGGTATTGGTGAGAATGGGGCTGTCGTATTTAATTAATTTCCTTAATATAATTTACTATTTGCATTTCTTTAAACAATTAAGTGAATGCATATCTATGTATTTATGTGCTACATTTTGTTCAAAATTAAGAAAGCTACACTGTAAAAAAAAATCATAATTAGCTTATTTTATGCATAATTTCTTTATAAATACAAATTAAATAAAAAACTAACTAACCCTATATATCTGTAGAATAACTAGGTTTGTTTTTTACTTTAATATGACAGTAAATGGTCAGTTTTTACCTCTTTTTAAAGATTTTTTTTTTTACAATTTTCTTATTGAACTTAGTTTTACTCTAAGAAAACACAAAGTTCAGACATGCGTGGATGTGAATTAACTGTATGAATATTTTTCAGCTACTGAACTTGCAAAAACTCTATGTGTAACCCAGGGTTGGGGGTGAAAAATGTAAGAAAATAAGCCCTTTATGTTTATTATGTTGCGGAATTAATAAAAACATTAATTTTACATTCAGCAACATAAGACTGTTTGTTTTTCTGACTTTTACTAACAGCCAAAATCCTAAATATATTCTGTTTATAACGAGGAAAACCGCTAATTTTGCTTCATAATCGACTTGATATGATTAAAAAAAAGTTAATTTCCCCATCCTGTTCTTTAATATAATTTGCTGTAAACATGAATAGACTCTTTCTTTCTGGTTCTCTCATCAATATGCTCCATTGTTTACTATGCTGCTGCACAACATATGTTTTTGGTTAGTTAGGACAGTGAGCAAAGCAAGTCAGGGCAGAGGACATGGAAACACACACATACATACACACACACACACACACACACACAGTAGAGACAATAGCATCTCTATCTGATGGCATCCTCATCTACCCCCTACGGAGCAGATTGCTACTGGAGGCTACCTTTACAGGAATGTCTCACACACACAGACACACACACACACACACACACACACACACACACACACACACACACACACACACACAAACAGCTGTTTACCAACCCAAGACATTTGGTTGCATACCTTCGACCACATGTCAAAACATTCTTTTGTAAAATCCTTGGATTTCTGTTACTGTCAACAGCAGGACGGCAGAGAGAGAAAGATTATCGTCTCCATCTTTGTTGGCGAATCAAATAACCAGAGTCCTCGAATTGTTTTCAAACATACATCTGCTGGAATGCCCCCCCACACTAGGAACATGGCCTGGTTTTACAACAGAAGAAGAAGAAAACCCCTTTCAGCCACAAATAAAAAACAGAAGACTCATCCACAACATCCTCCGTGACCACATGTAGCGGTTTGAGTTTAGTTGAGGTAAACTTGTGAACCAAGCTATTTCAAAAATCCTGCAGCATGGGGGAGAATCACATATTTATGTCCACCAGGGAGGTCATGTTTGGCTCGGTTTGTTTGTTGGTTTGTTTGTTAACCCAGAAAAGGAAAAAGAAATAGGACTGATTTCATGAAACTTGGTGGAAGGGTGTAGCATGGGTCAAGAAAGAACCTGTTACATTTTGGAGTAGATCTGAATCACAGGTGGATAAAAAAATTAATTTCATTGACATTGAGAGAATTGTGGTGCATTCATGTGGTGTCAGAATAATTGGGAAAATTAGTTCCCAAGTGGTATAATTTTTGTGAACGCCCCCTGGAGTCGGAACAACAGCTCGTAAAGTTGCAGATTCTTGGTGAAGTGTAAGTTAAGTTGGCAATAAGATCTCAAACCCAAACAGAATAGACCGTTTGTCAATGACAACCATAGCGACACATGAGCGTTCGTCAAAAGCAGCTTGTGGCAAATCAGACTCTTAAAGTAGCACACACGTCAGTATACATGTACGGTTCACGGTTTCTGTGAGTTTAGGCTACAAAACCACTGACCTCGGTTTAGGGCAGAAAAATAGCTGGTAAGGGGTTATAAAAGACAGTAAATAAATGTACGTAAATGCTGGAATTGAAGTAATTTATGACGGTGACGTGAGCCACGTAAGTTACATTTACATTTAGTCATTTAGCAGACGCTTTTATCCAAAGCGACTTACAGGAAGAGTAAAAGCAAACAATCAAGGTATAGTGCAATATGAGCTATTAGTGCTAGTGACAATCAAACTTTGAGGAGTAGACTTATCATGTGGTCTAGGACAGAAGATGCTCTCTGAAGAGCTGGGTCTTCAGGAGTTTTTTTAAAGGTAGAGAGGGACGCCCCTGCTCTGGTAGGAACTGGTAGTGTGTTCCACCAGCGGGGAATAGAAGAAGTGCAAAGAGTCTGGATTGTCTTGGACCAACGGGGGGCAAAAAGTTACGTTAAAAAAAACGCAAGTTACATAAAAAACTGCAAGTTTCGTAAAAATGCAAGTTACGTAAAAACTGTTAAAAAAATGCAAGTTTCGTATAAAAAAAACCCGCAAGTTACGTAAAAAAATGCAAGTTTTGTAAAAACCGCAAGTTACGTTAAAAAAAACAGCTTACTTTGGTTATCACACGGGACACGAACCCCGTTCTCCTGGGTGAAAGTCCACTGTTTATTCGACCCATCCACCCGCCCTGAGTGTTTCATCTGCCATTTAAAACTAGACAGTCTAAAACTTCGTATTCGTATTTGCTGCCAGCACAGACACGTATATTGGTGTTTTTGGGGGGAGACCAGTCTGAAGTTGGGGACCATAAAAACCAAAACAATGAACGAAAAGAAACAGATCAAAGTCACGGGCTGGATACACACATTATAAACATATATCAACTTGCAAACACTCTGTAATTTCAAAACAACGTGATATTTTATTTATCAATGTAAGGGTCATCGACACACAAAGTCTAAAGACAAACTTCCCAACATAGAAAATGGCATTGGCGGAGGTCTGGAAATCTCAGAGTACCATTCCACGTAACAACTACATTTGAATCACAGTTGGTTCATGCTTTCTACTTTTTCAACAATAAACAATGTGAATCCAGATCCTGGCAGTCTGATAACAACTTCTCATGATCTTGAGCATTTGTTAAAAACTTGAAAATCCTGGACATTTCCTGACACCAAATTCTATCTGTGGCTTAACGTTAAGCCAATTTCAGCCCCTATATTAAAGAGATTTACTGCAAGCTGTGCACTCTTAACAACCCTCTCCATTTACCCAACATCAAAAACAAGCACCAAAGAAGTTCATAGAAAGGGTTCTTAGAATTTCCATTGGGGAAAACCACATAATCTAAAAAACACCAAAGAAATCACCCAAAACTCAAAGAATCACCCACAGATTTCTCTCTTAAAAACAAAGAAGGAAATATAAGGAGTTCAGCTCAGTCAAAGTTTTCATCACAAATAACCAAAGTTACCTCCCGTTGTGGGTCAGTAGGGTACTGTTGGTTTCAGTGGTTGGACGGCCTGGGAGATGGGCTCATTGTTGGCGAAAAAGAACTGTGTATCGGGAGGCAGCCAAGCTAGTGGTTGGTGAACACTCAGGACAGACCCAAGCCGTTTCCTCACATGAAAATTGAATGCAATATTGATTTGTATCTCTTATAATCAGCAAATAGTTAAAGGGGTCGGACAATCAAGGGTATTATTGCCGGTTTTAGATTTTAAAAAAACACTCACAATAAGTTCATGGTGGTCAATTGGTGACTTGAGCTGGCTAATGTACAGTCTTGTATTGATTTTCTGATTTATTTTAAATTGCCTCAATGTAATAATATCCGCACAGTGTGGTGCAGTCCTTCTTCCTACCCTATGCCTGGCCGATATTTCCACTTTGGTCTCCTGTTTATTGCCTGCAGTCCTTTACAGTTTATTCTCTAACTTTAAAATAATTTGGCCACAACGTAAATAACAAATCAAGTTGGATTTATTTTATTTAACTGAAAATCCATCTTCTCATTTGATGTCCATTTATAGCTCCATTTTAGGAGTTTTAAACATATTTTTAGGATTATCACGATATCGCAAATATTTCGGCCAGGATAACCGTTTTATATTGTCCAGTGCTAAGATATGGGTTGTAAAGTGCAAGATGCAGAGATTATTATTTATTTACATCTAGAACATACAGTCACTGGCCACTTTATAGCTAGAAAGCTGTACCTAATATAGTGTCAGTGTGGTCTTCTGCTTCAAGGTTGGACGTGTTGTGCATTCAGAGATGGTCTTCTGCATACCTTGGTGGTAACAAGTGGTTATTTGAGTTACTATTGCCTTTAATCATCTCCAACCAGTCTGGCCATTCACTGGATATTTTCTCTTTTTCGGACCGTTCTCTGAAAACCCCAAGAGATGGTTGTGTGTGAAAATCCCAGTAGATCAGCTGTTTGTGGAATACTCAGACCAACAACCATGCCACATTCAAAGTCAGCTCGTCTTCACCATGTCTACAAGCCTAAATGCATTGAGTTGCTGTCTTGTGATTGGCTGATTAGATATTTGCGTAAAACAAGCAGTTGAACAGTTGAACAGTTCAAAGTTTGGCGACCGGACGAATATATCGGCAATTACATGAGTAGATGTTTGTCATTTTATTGTAAATGGTAAGTGGAGTGCACTTATATAGCGCTTTTATCCAAAGCGCTTTACACTACACACTACGCTCATTCACCTATTCACACACACATTCATACTGGTGGCCGAGGCTACTATCTGTGGCTCACTGGTGCCACCTGCCACTATTGGGAATTCATTCACACACCAATGAACGCAGCATCGGGAGCAATCTGGGGTTCAGTATCTTGCTCAAGGATACTTTGACATGTAGGCTGCCATGGTCAGCCACCGAACCACCAACCCTCCGATCAGTGGGCAACCCGCTCTACCAAGTGAGCCACAGCCACAATCCCAAAACTGTTTAGGGACCCCAGTATGCAGAAATATTAAAACACAGTAGGCGAAAATAACACATTTGCAGGAGAAAAACTGCATGAGATTCGCATTTAGTTTACATTTCAATAACTTGAGTTCAAAGGTCAAAGAATCTTTTAAAAATGGCCATTTCAGTTTTTTAACCAGAGCCACAGCCGCCCCCAATGTGCCAATTTAATGGTCTTCATCCAAAGTATGAGCTGCTTGCTGAACAACAGCTATCACAAAGGCTTTAGGTGCAAGAATATTTCCCTTTCTTGGCCACAACTCCCAACTGAAACAATGGTGCGACCACAGACATTCGAAGCTTCTTTCGAAAATAAACAGACGCTTTAAATGTAACACGTACAGCCTCAAACATATATAATTTGGTTCAAAATCTCTTTTACAAAACAACATTGCAGATAAATTGTATAACTGTATAATCCTACATCTCCATAATATACATACAAAACTGAAGATAAGGACAGGCTCTGCTTCAGTCCACTCAGACAGACTCCTGTACAACAAGTAGAGTCTGATGTTCATTTAGATAGCAGACATGTCTGGTCTGCAGAGGTCTGCTGGGAAAAACACACAGTCCAGACAGTCCACTTGAGCAACTGGGATCCATCAAAACAACTGGCATCAATTCTAAATTCATAGCAATCATTTAGACGACTGACTCATCACGTTTCACTGCGAATTGAGTTTATTTCACTACGCCATCTTGGAGGTTTTAGGGTAAAAGAATGCTCTGCTGATTTTTTTTTGGGATGCCAACCTGTCCCATGGGAACACGGCCAAAAAACTGCTAAGGGGAGACACAAAAATGTCCTCAGCAGAAAACACCAGAGAGCTCAGAGTGGATCATAAAACCACTATGAAAGTGAGCTGACAGCTCAACAGCAGCTGTTCAGTCAAACACAACAATGGATGGAACTCACCGCTTAGTCATCACAACCACATTTGAAACAAAAGACATAAGAAACGTCACTTTTAGATGATAAATTACCCTGAAACATGGCTGGATGCCTGTTAGTCTGTAAACATGCACTTGAATTACCACGCAACCACAAGAACCTTAACATGCATTGTCACCAAAGCATGTTAAAGCCTCGACTTACTGATAACTTGGCCGATACGCTGACTCACCCAATGGCTGACTGAAAGCTAATGGCTAACTTGTTAAGCAGATAAAACCTTAAACCCACCGTGTCATCACGTAGTCGATCGCTGGCTGCAAGGACGACGAGTATTCATGTCGGATAATTATGTGTATGAGCATCGCACATGTGCATATGAACACACCCATCCACACACACTCACCCCATAGTGGTAATTTGTTATGCTCCTGGAGGAATGTTGACCAAATGGCTTATATCCCTCTGCTGTCTCAGACTCAGGGAAGCCTCCCTTCCCCCTCCAGCAGCCAACACACACACACACACACACACACACACACACACACCCCAAAACATGAACATCCTGAAAGGGCAACTGGCACATTTTTATGCACTCAACATCTCATGCACATGTTTCAAAACTGCCTCAACAACTTACTTTTTCAAGGTGACTGGCACAAAAAAAAATCACTTTAACCATCTTTAGATACTTAGCCTAATTCAGTTAGAAGTATATGATACATGGCTTCAAGTTATTTGACCAACTGTTTATAGAATGGAGGTACTCGGGGCACTTTTGATGGGGATAAGATCCCAGAGCAGACCAAGAATCCGTTGGAGGGATTATATATTCAATCTGGCCTTAAAATGCCAAGGATTCCACATGGAAGAAGAAGTACAAGTAGTAGGCCAGGAGGATGGGAACCTGGCTATTTGGCCACAGTGGCAGAAAATTGATGGACATATGAAACATTTTAAGACAATCGAGCAATCCTTGAAATAGTTGTTTGGGCCGGTTTTCTGTCCACGAGCTGATGATGCAAGCCTGAAGTAAGAAATAAGCCAGAAATGTCCAAATAAGTTAGACCGGACATTAACCAAACTTTAGTCTGTTTAATGTCCAACTGAGCCCATGTGTGAATAGAGCAGGTCATTGTCCGGAGAATTCACAGTAAGCAAGCGGGTTGTTAATTATGTGTCTATTATGTAAATCGTGTGAAACCAGGAGAATAAAAAAAGCAGAGGAGGAAGACTCATTTACACAAAGACGGCAACGAAAAGAACTGACTCCAGAGACAAGGAAATTTGGGGACTTGTCTCTGTAAGGGTCAATGCAGGACCCCAGGAAGACTAGCGAACTGCCATGGCATAAGCTAATGGGGATCCTTTAATAAAACAAAACAAAACAAAACAAAACCATCAAACAAATTCAAGGAACGACAAGATACTTGGTGTCTGCCTCCTGCAAAGGGATGGCAAAAATCACGATACCACTTTTTTCCATTCAGATACCGATATGGCAACCTTAAAGGCCCCCACACACCGCCCTGACGGGACCCGACGGGACCCGACGCCAACAAGCTCTTGTCCAACGATTCTGTCGCCTCTCGTCGGACACAGTCAGGTGAAAAAAAGCAGTGAAACACTCCGCCACGACGACTGCCGACGACACAGCAGCCTGTACGTTCTCTGCTTGTGCAAGATGCAATAAGTCTCCCTAGCAACGGGTGGCGCTAGTCTATGACTGTAATCCAAAACATGAAAACAGGAAACGACGTAACGGAGAAACCATAGAAGTAACCATGGAGATTAAAAACAAAGCGCACACAGCATTAAGCTTGTTATTAGTTTTGAGAAGACATTTTGGAAAACAAAGCTTCACAAAACACAAAATGACAAAAAGACACAAAATGACCAAAAAAGACACAAAATTACAAAAAAAAAAGACACAGATTTACCAAAAAAGACACAGATTACCAAAAGAAACAAAATTATAAAAAAGACACAAAATTATTTTAAAAAAGGCACAAAATTATCAAAAAAAAAGTAATTAAAGGGACCTTCCACACACAACATGGTAAAGTGCCATTCATATAAAACTCACATTAAACTTTCATATCAAGGTGGGGGCCACAAAATATCATCACGAGGGCCACAATTGGCCCGCGGGCCGCGAGTTTGACACCCATGCATTATACACTCATGTATAACACACATATATATACACACACCTCAACTTTACCTTCAATCTGTGCTCCTGTCTTTCCCCCTTTTACTTCAAGGACCTAACACTTAATCATTAAACCGTTTTGTGCACCACATTTTCCTGCCTGAGCTGCTTTATTGTGTGTGTTTTAACTAGCCACTGGACACAAAACAGTCATAGAGCACAGTTTGATTTTTATCTCCTTTAGCAGTCCCAGTCACATTTTCCCAGGGGCTGTGTTACTCTGTGTGTGTGTGTGTGTGTGTGTGTGTGTGTGTGTTTCCAGATGACTGAGCCAGGCTTTTCCATTCCCTGCTGTGGTGAATATAGAAGTCCACCGGCCAACATTTACACCACCGCCACCGCCGCTGAGAGTTTTCAGGGCGAGAGACAGCGAAGGAAAGACTGAGAGCGAGAGCAGAGGTTGAATGTCAGTCGGCCTACTTATGCACTGGACTGAGCTGAACACACACAAACGGACCACCCCCAGCAGAACACACACCAATAATTACTTGCAGTAATTCAAAGACACCCTCCTTATTTCCAGCAGCTCACCGCCCATGGCGTGGAACCGTGAGAAGAGGACGGGCGGAAACGTCAGCCCCCGCCACTTTATCGCACAAGACAAGGTCAAAAAATTAAAAAAAAGTAAGCATGCACTAAATCTCCTATGAAGCCCTTAACCCTTTATCAGGCAACTTTATTTGGTAACTTCAGGTAATATTTCGAGAAAAAAAGTTGCAAATTTACTAGATTAAAGTGGCAAATCTACAAGAAAAAAAGTCGCAGATTTAAGAGATTTAAAGTGGCAAATCTGTGCGAAAAAAGTCGCAGATTTACGAGAAAAAAGTGGGGAAAAGCAATTTTTTCTCCCAGATTCACTACTTTAACTCTTAATAGGGTACTCATTGAAATACTTGCAAATTTCAAATTTCAACGCTAGAGAATATTGGAGGATATTTCATACAGCCAGAATGTGTAAAAAAAAAAAAAAACACACGAAAATAATATTTTCAGAAAAAAGTTGATACGATTAAAGTGGCAAATCTATGAGGAAAAAAATGTGCAGATTTATGAGATTTAAAGTGGTGAATCTGGGAGAAAAAAGTTACTTTTTCCCACTTTTTTCTCGTAAATTTGCAACTTTTTTTCTCGAAATATTACCTGAAGTTACCAAATATAGTTCTTTGCCTGATAAAGGGTTAATAGGGCACTCATTGAAATACTTGCAAATTCCAAATTTCAACCCTAGACCTTCAACCCCAAAACCTCCCCAAAAAACACCTCATATTAACCTCTTAGGGCTCTGCAGAAACACCACGCTACAAGTCATTTTGCACGTCTACAAACGCCCACATTTTTGGGTTTCTTTTTTGCAAAACAATCTGATATCAGTGCAAGCTCTTGGAAAAAAAAGAGTCAAAGAACTGTAAATGATGTGACTAAAAAAGCCTTAAGCAATCCTAAGAATCTCTCATGAGAGAATCACAATCTTTCTTTTCATGGATTCCCACATGCACCCCACTGGAGTGCACATTTCTGCCCGGAACTCAGACATCTGAAGTGGTTTTAGTCGTCTGTCAGCACCCCGGCTTTTTTACCTTCCAGTGAATGAAGTGACAGGAAGATGAACAGAGCCTCATTTTGCCAGGGTTCCCCTTGGGAAACCCCTTTTAGCACCCCTTTGACCTCCATGTTTGAGAACACAACCTCTGCATTAGGGACTTTTTTTGTGACAGCTGACAAACATCAACTTGCTCGGATATTTCCTGGAGATGAGGACAATAACTTTTTATTCTCTGCAGAAGAAAAGAAGTAGGAGGAGGATGAAGAGGAAGAGGAAGAGAAGTCTAGCAATGCACAAGTCAAAAAAGAGGGTGCAGGAAAAGCAGATACTTTTTGCACCGGGTTGAAAAGTTTAAACCAAAGGCTTCAGCAGCCAAGCAGACTGAGAAAGCACATATGAATAAGAGAACAGTCACACTAGCATGCAAAACAAACCACAATTGCTGTTTTTGGTGGAGCTGGAATGTTGCAACAACCATATCTTTACGAAATAAAATTCCTGCAGTCAATTTAAGTGAAAAAATATGCAAATATGAAACCAAAAGTGTAAATACAGCCGGAAATATACTGCAATAAACTGCACCATCACCTTGTTCATACAGCGCACATATTGTTGAACATAATGTATCACCTTCATTTGCACTAGTGTGTGTGTATATATATATATATATATATATATATGTATACTTGCACTACTGTGCAGTTAGACCTGCATTTTTTGTACAATCCATACTTGTATATACTGCATTTTTTTATATAAATAATTCCTGTATATATTGCACTATGATTCACTTAATTACTGCTTAAGCACTTTTGGTTAGATGCTATATGCATTTTGTTGCTTTGTACGTGTGACATGTGCAATGACAATATAGTTTAATCTAATCCAATCTAAAAATATCAAGAAAATATGGTGAAAAATGTAACACAGTGCAGTGTTGACTCACTGTGGACAGCTTTAAGCAATGTTAGGTGATGAAATTGATATGTTAATACATGTCAATGTTTATGGTTAACTTACTTTAGTGATGATGAGCGGCTCGCCGTGCTCGAGCCCTCCTTTCAGCGTGAACCCCCAAGGCGCGCCCCCGCTCAACTGGACCTGAATGTGGTGGAAAGAGACGAGCTGCTCAACCGTTTCCATTCTTCCGTGTATCCGTTTGTTTTCTTCTCCCCCTCCGGTCTCTGTGTCTCTTTCTCTCGGCTTGAATCGTTGCTAGCTCAGCGGCGCCGGTAGCGGTCCCTCGGCTTCTCCATCACCGCTCAAACAACAACAACGAATGGATGGATGGATGGATGGAAGGACGGAGTGAGTGGAAGAGAGGGGGAGGGAGAAAAGTTTCAACTAGCGTCAAGTTTGATAAAGTTATTCCCGGTGTGTCGGTTGCAACATCCGGTCAACGTGTTAAAAGATGACAAAAAGTAGAAGTTGGCGTATTTTACACCTCTAATTTCACTCGGAACGTTATCACACGGATTCTACGGATTATTTAACTTTGTACTTTGGCTTAATCATCCGCTTATTCCCCCCGAAAAGAACAAGTTGACGCTTTTATTTTGGCGTCTAAGTTAAATACGTCCGGTTATTTTTGCTAGCTCGACGGAAAAACTTTGGGAAAACTTTGGGAATGGGGTAGACGGCCCCGCCCACAATTCGAACGGCGGTGCGTGATTGACAAAAATGTCCACCAATAGCAGAGAGGCTCTAACTTAATGTGGCCAATTAGAAGCAAGAAGTGGGAGGGGCTACACTCGCAACAACCGCTGTATTGTAATAACATCAGGCAGGCTCACGGCGGCAACTTCAACCAAATAACAGTAACAGAAGTGAGTGTTTAGCCCCTCATTTGAAACATGAAACCCGCCACTTTGCCACCGACCCCTGCAAAAACTATCATCAGTTCATTTGATGACATAATGCCGAATTTATGCTTAAAGTAGAAACATAATTTTAGTACCCTAACAATAAACAATAATCTTTAGAAGGCTTATCACAACAAAAATACAAATCCAACAGAAATAAGGTAGAGTTTTGGCATAAAAGAAAGTAAAGAGAAACAATTACTCAATAATTACATTAACTCTGAATATAAGTACATTTTGCTACAAAAATAGGTATTTGTATGTTCCCTTGCTACTTTAACTTACATAACAGATCCAAATACTCAAACCTGGATTCAAACTAAACTTCCACACATGATCTAACATCCTTCTGCACACATGAACCTGGTCTGTGATAAAAAATAAAAATAAAAATCCCTCATTTTTCATGTGAAAGCAAATACTGTCAAAGGCTTCATTCATCCGGACTGAAGCCCTGCAGACCTGCAGCTTGAAGAACTCCAGCACTAGTCCTGCAGGCCAACAATAACATCTGCTATCACGTCCCACACATTTCTCAACCCTTACCAGCCATACCATGTTTGACCACCATATTAAGACACATTTAGCAAGCAGTTCCTCTCAAAAATAAGACAAACTTGCTCGCTAATCATCTTGTTTTTTTCCCCTCTAAGCCATGGGTCTCCAACTTGCGGCCCTCAGGCCAACTGGGCCCTCGTGACGATATTTTGTGGCCCCCACCTTGATATGTTTGTGTCTTTCTTTTTGGTGGTAATTTTGTGTCTTTTTTTTTTTAATTTTGTCTTTTTTTGAAATGTTGTGTCTTTTTTGGGTCATTTTGTGTCTTTTTTAAGTAATTTAGTGTTTTTTCATTCATTTTGTCTTTTTGGGTCATTTTGTCTTTTTTGGGTCATTTTGTGTCTTTTTTAGTAATTTTGTGTCTTTTTTAGTAATTGTGTGTCTTTTTTAAGTAATTTAGTGTTTTTTCATTCATTTTGTCTTTTTGGGTCATTTTGTCTTTTTTGGGTCATTTTGTGTCTTTTTTAGTAATTGTGTGTCTTTTTTAAGTAATTTAGTGTTTTTTCATTCATTTTGTCTTTTTGGGTCATTTTGTCTTTTTTGGGTCATTTTGTGTCTTTTTTAGTAATTGTGTGTCTTTTTTAAGTAATTTAGTGTTTTTTCATTCATTTTGTCTTTTTGGGTCATTTTGTGTCTTTTTTAGTAATTGTGTGTCTTTTTTAAATAGTTTAGTGTTTTTTCAGTCATTTTGGTTTTTGGGTCATTTTGTGTTTTTTTTTTTTTAAATTGTGTCTTTTTTGGTCATTTTGATACTGCCTCCAGCGGCCCCCAGGTGATTTGAGTTTGAGACCCCTGGTCTAAGCTTTACTTCACCCCTAATGGAGCAGATAGTACATGACAATCGGGTTGTGGTGGAAGAAGTACAAAGTAAAAGTAGAAATACTCTGTTACAAGTAAAAGTGCTGCATTGCAAATGTTATTGAAGTAAAAGTGTTAGGATCAAAATAAACTAAAAGTATTGATTGATTCTGCTGAGACGAATGGTCACGTGACAAATATTCACCAAAGATCTGTTTACACAGAGCTGAGAGGAGAGGACAGGAGAGGTTGTAAAAATGCAAATAGGTCAATATGTATTGCATGAGACCCTTTTTTGTTGTTGTAGTTTTTTTTACAAACTTTATGCCACTTGTGGGCAATTGGAAAAGTGTTGTAAATATAGATTTTTTATTTCATTTTATTTATTTATTTTAATTATCAGATACATTTATTTGCGTTTTATTGTTTTTTTGTTTGTTTTTTAATCATTTATGTCATTATAACTGTGTTATTCTGCACAAAAGAGCAAAAAAATGCCCTGAACCTGCTTGGGGTTCAGGGCATTTTTCCTTTTTTGGTAAATTTCTTTATGTAATTAAACTTCTTTCTGCCTCAGAAGCCCTTATGGCCATTTACTGCAATTCCATTGTAGGTTTCCCACACTCTCCCTGCAGACTGAAATGATCGGGATTGGAGATAATCACTGTTGTGGAATGTCACCACGCTGCAGTGGCACTTAACTTAACGCGTGCATGTGCGTGTGTGTGTGTGTGCATGCGTGCGTGTGTGTGTGTGTGGCTATCGTTTTGTGTTTCAAAGAAGGGAAGATGAAGAGAATCAAAGATGTGAACATGCCCAGACATCTCACTCCTCCTCCAGACCACGAGGAGTTTGTTTTGGTCAGATCAGACAACTTTTCAAACCGTTTTCTTTCTTCCTGTAATATTTGGTTTGGTGGTGGTGAGTGCACGCTTTCAAGTGAGATCAAGTTTGTTTTTTTTCCAGCTTGTGTTTCTGTCATTTCTCCTGCAGGAGCAGCATGTAATCCGTTCAGCTCCTCCTCGCTGAGAACAACTCGTTTAGCAGAAGATCCCAAAGCTCTCAGGCTTCAACTCATACAAGAACCAACAAACAATATATCAACAAAAAAGGAAAACAAAAGCACTCAGAGGCTGCAAATATAGTCTGGGAGGAGTCTGGAGACAAAAATACAACCACAAGGCAAAATCTTTTTACCAAAGACCAAGAGAGGAAGTAACAAAGAAGAAGGACTCAGATCCTTCCTTTCCTTTAATAATTATTTCGATGACATACAAGAACGAACAAACAATATATCATAAAAAGGAAAACAGAAGAACAGTTCTCCGATTTTCTCAATTGCATGTAAACTGGGACAAGGACAGAAGTCCTAAAAGACGGCAATATCAATTTTTATGCATAGCTCGATTAAACTGTGCATGTAATGCAATGCACTGATTGTTTGTAATTTCGGTCTACCACCTGATGGCGCCAAAGTGAAGCATTTTCTTACACATTTATGATCCTGTGCAACCTGCGAAAGTAAAATAAATAAATTCTAAGATAACTGCATTCTTTCCAGGAATTCAGATCTTGTTAACTTGTGTTGTTTTGTTAGGCAAAATGTGGATAATTAAAAAAAGAACAGATCCCCCAAAAATTGAAGAAGTTGGTTCAAAACTTGTGAAAACAAACATATTAGGAAGTGTTAATTTTGAGTATACATTCCAATAACACCTTTCCTTTTAGAATAAATATTGTATTAATCATCTTCTGTTTTATACTTTACTGTTTGTTTTAACTCTGAATTGTATTTTTATTTAAGTTTTGTTCATATTATTTATTAATTTCTAATTCGATTTTAATATCACTATTGCTATTTCTCCTTTATTTATATGCTTTTATTATTTTATTTATCCGTATGTCCATTTTTTCTATTTATCTATTTCTTTTATGTTTATTATTATTATTTATTTGAATGTATCCTTTACTTTTATTTTTTACTGTAGATTCTATCTTATTAATTTTTTCTTTCTTAATTTTATTTTTTCTATATATTTCCAATTAATTCATTCCTACATAGATTTTTTAAAATTACTATTGCTATTTCTTTTAATGTATCTTCTATCTTTAAATTTTTGTTGACATTTATTTTTAATTTATTCTTTAATATAAATTCTATTTTATCTTTTAAAAAAGGTTTACATATTTTTATTTATCTGCATTTATTTTTTTTTCTTTTTAATCTATATATGGTTATTGTCGTTATTGTTTATTTTTAATTTAGTAATTCTACTTAAAGTATGTGAATTTACATAAAATAATCGGTGGGGGAAAAAGAATCACAAAAAGCACCTTTACGCACCTTGACGCATTGTTGTTATTGTTCATTTTTAATTAAGTAATTTTACTAAAAAATATAATTTCTAGTTGGATTTGATTTTATATTGCTATTGCCATTTTCATTTTCCTTTTATTTCAGTTTTATATATTTATCTGAAGTTCTATTATTTCTTTTTTTTGTCTCATTTTTATTTGATATTTATTTAAAATGCTTTACATATTTTAATGAATTGATTTCTATTTAGGTTTTACATCACTATTGCTATTTCTCATTTAAATTTATTTATATGTACTCTCTTTTTATCTTTCTTTTTCTTTGGTCTATTATTATTATTATTATTATTATTATTATTATTATCATTAATTAATATAATATTAATATTAATTTATTTTCTGTATTTTCTGTATTTTCTTTTTATCTTTTTATTTTGTCCATCATTATTGTTATTATTCTATCCTTAAATGTAAATCAGATTTTATTCAAACATTTTTTGCATATCTCATTTTTATTTGATATTTATTTAAAATTCCTTTACACATTTTAATGAATTAATTTATATTTAGGTTTTACATCACTATTCCTATGTCTCTTTTATTTAATTTTGATTTATTTATCTGTACGTTGTTTTTATTTTGCCTATTATTGTTGTTATTATTATTACATATTTGTATTCATTCATTTCTATTTAGCTTTGATTTTATATCATTTTTATTCATCTGCATTTCTTTTTTTTTTGGTCTTTTTAATCTATATATGATTATTGTTGTCATTGTTTATTTTTAATTTAGTAATTCCACTTAAAAAGTATGTGAATTTACATAAAATAATCAGTGAAAAAAAAAAAAGAATCACAACAGCCACCTTTACGTACCTTTACGCACGGGTCACGTGGCCTCCTCGCGCTCCCATTCCGAGGGGTTAATTGGGGTCACAGCCTTCCGGAAGTTGATTGTCCAAAATGTTCAGTGATCAGGTATGAATCCCGCCCTCGGCCGTGCAGAGGAGGGTTGGCGACTCTAGCCTCGTTGGTGGAGCTCGCTAGCACCAGAGGTTTTAAACCAAAAACATGAAGGCGACCCGCGCCGCGCACAGTTTGCTGCGGGTCTGCGTCCTGTACTGCTTCGTGCTGCTCCTGGGCTCCGGCTGCTCCGGGCTCGTGGCCTCCCATCACCGCGCCTTGAAGCGCAGCAGGCGGAGTCACCACGGCGCAAAGCACAAAGGCGCGCACCACCGGCCGCTGACGGACGAGCAGAAAGCGGACCAGAGCCTGCAGTTCATGCTCAGCCTGTACCGGAGCGCTGCAGAACCGGACGGCAGGCCCAAACAGCACCGGAAGTTCGGCTCCAACACGGTGCGTCTGCTGAGACCGTCCGCGTCGTCGGTGCACTACCTGCCGGCGTCAAGAGGTAAGAGGGACTCATTTAACTTCAGGTAACTAAACTAACTTAACCCTCTATTGTACGTATTATGACCCCAGTTGGTAAAAAATGTTTTGGGTGTTTTTTTTGTCTTAAAATAGACCAAGTAAACATAATCAAGAGATATTTTCAAAAAATATTATTTTTTAGTAGTTTTTACACCGTACGATAGTGGAAAGTAATAAAAACGAGAGTTTTGTTTAAAATTGTATATATTATTTATTTAAAAACTCATGTTATTGTCTGAACAATCCCCAGTAGCCTGAATGCATGCATGAGATGCTTAATAAATAATAATAAATAAAAATAATTCATGATATACATTTATGTCCTATTTAATTATAATTAGTTTAATTGAATAATTATATTCATCAGCTCTTTCAACTTCCATTTAGTTAATCACACATTAATCATCGATTATTTATTACTTATTTATGTATACATTTATTTATACATTTTAACTGGGTATCTTTACTAAGAAACATCTAAATATATGACATCACTATATTTTTATTGAGGCATTATTGTGATGTTCCTTTTTTCCTGTGGAAGTGGTTTTACTGGCCGGTCTGGAACCAGTCTGAACCGGGGACCTTTCCCCCGCTCATCTATGATGTTTGATATTATCGCAAACCCAAGACTAGGAAAAGACTGATATGAAACAGAGCAGATTACTACCTTAAACTTACTACCTAAACATTAAAACTCCTAGATTTACTAAAGACTTTCACTTTTTAGTCTGGGACTGTAAAAAATCTTTTGTTGTAAGCCCAGCATGAGTATTTCTGTTTTATGCAACATGTCAGAGAGAAATATTGCATTTTATTCCATTATGTTTGGAAAAAAGTCTAATTCCTTCTCCTCTTCTCTCCTTCAGACCACCACTACAGCTTCACCGTCCAGTACAACCTGGACACTCTTCCCTCGGAGCAGCTGATCCGAGCCTCCTTCATCCACCTCCGCTCTTCGTCGCCTCCGTCGGGCGCCACCCAGAGCGTCCCGCCGCCCCGCTGCCGGGCTCAGATCACCTCGCTGGGCTCAGAGAGCCTGGTCACCCTGGAGCCCCACCAGCAGTGGACGGAGACGGACATCACCGCACACGTCCAGCAGGGGAAGAACCGGGGCCCGGGGGGACACTTGACCCTCACCGCCCAGTACTGGTGCACCGAGCCCGGGCACGCCGACGAGGATGGCAGCCTCCCGCGGCGGCGGCAGTGGTGGTGGTCCCGTCTCGGAGAGAGTAAAAGCCAAAGAGGCGAGTCTCATGTGGAAGTGCCGTCTCTTCTTTTATACCTGGAGGAGGACCAGGAGGTGAAGGAGTGGATGGGGGACCTGCTCGGGGCCGACGGCGAGGACGTGATGTGGCGGATCGGGCGGTGGCGTCCCTCGGTCCACCGCCGCCGCCGCTCCAAAGACGTTTCATCATCATCAGACGCTAAAGATTCATCTCTGGAGGTGTTAAAAAACGCCCCGACGTCCTCCTCGTCGTTCTCCACCTCCCCGTCCTCCTCCATCATCTCCGACATCCCCGACTACAAACGCAAAACCGGCTCGCCAAAAAACCGCTGCAAGCTCCACTCGTTCCGCCTCTCCTTCGACGAGCTCGGCTGGGGTCACTACTTCATCGCCCCGCCCGTCTACAACCCGCGCTTCTGCCAGGGGAACTGCCCCCGCGTGCTGCCCTACGGCCTCCACTCGCCCAACCACGCCATCATCCAGACGGTCATCAACGACCTCGGCGTCGGGGACATCCCGCCGCTGTCCTGCGTGCCCTACAAGTACATGCCCATGAGCGTGCTGGTGGTGCACATGAAGAAGGTGGAGTACCGGGAGCTGGAGGACATGGTGGCCGAGTCGTGCACGTGTCGCTAATAGGGTTGTCACCATAGTAACATGTTCAACTCGATACCGATACTCAGGAAAATATTCGATACTCGATACCATTTTTGAGTCTCGATACCCTTTTAACTTAAATGAGTATCGTATCCGGATACAACGTTTTAGTATCGATACTTTTTTGGGTATCGATACTTTTGACAACCTTAGTCGCTAAGGACTTGAATAATATGCTCAGAGACTTAAAAAAAAAAAAGAAGGGCGGGGCAGATTTGAGGGGTCATTTGTTTGATCTAGAGCAGGGGGCGGCAACCTGCGGCAACCAGAGCCACATTCACAAAAACAGTATATACAAAATGAGACATTTATTTTTTTACATTTTCATTTTCAGTTAGTTTAGACCCAAAGCAAAAAAAACATTTCATTCAACAAAAATATGCACCATAGCTTACAAAAGTCTACAACTCAGCGCCTTAACCTCTAAATTTTGCCAACTTCAAGTCCAGTTTTGAGTTTCTCTAGCTCGGCTAGTTTTTGATTCCAAATCTCCAGAGATATTTCTGACAAAATCAAATGAATAAATGTTCATTATGACCTATTGGTAATGATGGTTGGCTGATTTTTAGCTAGCAGGCTGGTTTATCTTCACGGTAAGGCTCATAATTATAAGGTTTGTGGCTCCATTACGATATTGTTTCTCTTTTTTTGTGGCTCTTTTGTTGGTAAAGGTTGCCGACCCCTGATCTAAAGCTTGGCGGCTGGTTTCAGATCCTCACCGTCCCTGTTAAAGCACTTTAAAGAAGGCAGCTGCTGAATGAAAGTCTGGCCTTTGAAGAACTATGAGTGGATGTGTCTATTTACTGATTTATTTTTCTTTCTTTCCTTTTCTGAATACTTGTTTTGTGAGCTGTTTAAAAGCACTTAAGCTGATTTGTGAATGTGCTGTTTGCTACGTCCGAAGTCAACAATGTGTTTTTCCTCTTGAGATTAAATGGAGCTGCTACATTTAGAGGCATTTTAAGCCATTTCAGGGTCGAATGACGCGTTGCTGTGTTTGTAGCAAAGCGTATTGTAGTTGTAGCCACCTAAAAAAATCTATCAGTTTAAGTGCTATAATGCTATATTAAGAATATTTTTACCACATCTTTTCTGACGGGGAACTAAATCCATTCTGTGCTCTTGTTCAGGACTCCATTGACAAAATTGTATGTCTTTTAGCCACTTTAAAAAAAAAAGGTCTATTTGTAGGTTCTAGAAGCCCTATTTAAGTTTACACTGGAGGAAATTGAGTTGTTTTAAGCTCTTGTCAAAGTCACCAGACTCCATTGACAAAAACACAAATTTTACCTCTCTGATTGAAGCAGCTGTAAACCAGCAGCTCCTGTCTTCTGTTAGTGTATTCGTGTTCTTGTGTCATGTTGGTGTTTTTAAGGGTTAAGTTTGGATTCACCAAAGTCACACAATAACACAAATACACCAACTGGTTGAAGCAGCAGCTCCTGTCTTCAGAGAGGTAAAATTGGTGTTTTTTTCAATGGAGTCTGGTGACTTTGATAAGAGCTTAAAACAACTTAATTTCCTCCAGTGTAAACTTGAATACAGCTGTCTAGAGCCTAAAAATAGATCTTTTTTTTTTTTTTAAGGTGGCTAAAATACGTTTTGCTCCTTCCTCCATTGACATCAATACAAAGTTTAATTTCTGTGCCAGTTCTCCAAACGGAAACACGCTGTCTGAGAAAAAAATACCTCATTCAACCCAATTTCCATTAATCCTCAATCTGAATTACTTCAACTAACTAACTTCTACACTTAAAAAAAATCTGTATCTTTTTAGCCCTTTGATGCACAACATGGGTCAAAAATAACTCATTCATCCAAATTTGATTTAAAATTAAATTACCTATTCCTATAATACTAATTTGTTTCAAATAGTTACTTTCCAAACTCATTTATTTAATATATTTAACATGTTTATGTATCATTTTGTCACACATACAGTGTATCTGGAAGGTTTTCACAGCACTTCACTTTTTCCACTTTTTTTATGTTTCAGCCTTTATTCCAAAATTGATTGAATTAATTTTTCCTTAAAATTATACACACAATACCCCAAAATAAAATTTTTGGCCCATGTTGTGCATTAGAAGCGAAGTGATACAAAAAGGGATTTGATTCAAAAAATAAGAAAATAAAACAAGAATTAGGATGTATGATGATCAAAAACAAGTCGATTTAGGAAAACCTGGAATACTGAATGATGAAAATAATTTATTGCAAAGATATAGAATATAAAAACTCAAGTCGGGTCACTTTAGACCCATGTTGGGGGTTAATAAAACTAACGAGGGAGAAACAGTTGGTTTGAATCATGTTACAATAACACATCTGTTGGATCTCAATTAATATTTCCCTTCGGGTTCCAGTTTTTCTCTTTTTTTTCTATATCGATCTTTTTTCTTTTCTTTTTTAAACTGATCTGTGTATCACATGAGGGCTGCGATCCCCACAAAGCAAAAAAAAAAACGTGTGTATAAAAAAAACAACAAAAAACAAAACATTTCTTGATATAATGAATTGCCACTTTAAAAAATTACAAAAAAATAAATATTTTAATAATCGAGGGCTCGGTAACCGTAAAGGTCTTGTGACGCCGTTTGTATTTATAATGGGAGGGGTCTCCAAAAAGAACTTGTAATTTTTTTATTACGAGTGAAAATGAATAATACAATTAAAATGCATGTTTTCTAAAAAGGTACTTTATTGTCATTTTTTTTAAACGTTGTTGAAAAGTGTGAAAATTATTTGTTTTTTCCAAAGTCAGAATTGTAACTTTCGATCTTAAAGTTAAAGAAGACACAAACGAAACGAGGAGCGAAGAAGATCAAAAGCTCCAGAACAGTTACTGTGTGGACTTTGTGGTGAGATTGTTTTGACACTTATAAATATTTAAAAGGGAAAATAAAACTAAAAAGTCTTCTGTGTATCTTCCATGTTGTTTCCACTTCACAACTTAAAGTTCATGAACGCACCGTAGAACGACTTCCCGATTCCTGAAGCACGTGAACGCACCACAGGCTTTGGAAGAAGACTATTTTTTTAACGCTCCTGTTGTGTTGTGGGTCAAATTGACCCATTTCAAAGTTTCAAAAAATCTAGGAGTTTTACTCCTTCTCCTCTCCTCTGCCTGCTCCTCCTCCTCCTTTCCTCTCCTCTTCTCTGCCTGCTCCTCCTCCTCCTTTCCTCTCCTCCTCTCCTCTGCCTGCTCCTCCTCCTCCTCTCCTCTCCTCCTCCTTTCCTCTCCTCTCCTCTGCCTGCTCCTCCTTTCCTCTCCTCCTCCTGCTCCTTTCCTCTCCTGCTCCTTTCCTCTCCTCTCCTCTGCCTGCTCCTCCTTTCCTCTCCTCCTCCTGCTCCTTTCCTCTCCTGCTCCTTTCCTCTCCTCTGCCTGCTCCTCCTCCTCCTCCTCCTCCTCAAAATGTTGGTCCAGTAAATTGAAGTAAAAAATAACAGTTATCAGGTCATATAGATGAGGTCGTGCTGAAAAAATTAATACCAACAGCCCAAGTCTCCGTAGGGTTAAAGTGATTTAAAAGTCATTATTTTGAATAAATAAAACCTCATAACTAACCAACCACATAATTAAGTAGTTAAAATGAGCCCTACCTTGAGAAAATTAAACACTGCTTATATAAATGCACCATAATAATCCAGAAATATATAAAACAATCTAAGTGGGTCCGTTCTGCATAACAAGTACTTTTACTTTTGATACTTAAAGTACATTTTCTGATACTTTTGTAATTTTACTGAAGTAAGTTTTGAATGCAGGACTTTTACTTGTAGTGGAGTAATAGTAGTAGTGGATTTGAATACTTTTTCCACCACTGCTGTGCACACAACATATTGCTTGTATGGAATTATTTTGAAAATCATAATTAATGCACTTTTCTTTTATGCATTTTATCAGAGATTCCCGGACGAATTATTCAATGGAACCTTTAATTTTTAACCCTCTATGGCACACATTATGATGCCAGTTAGGAAAAAAAGTTTGGAATGTTTTTTTGTCTTGAAACAGACAAAATAATCTGAAAAAAAAATTGGGGGTGGGGTTTCTTGCCTGTCGGCAACATAGTCCCATAACGGTGCACAAGTGAAAATTGATATTTTTAACATAATTTATTCAATGAACATGTGTAAAAGATTCAGTAGCCAGTTTTTTTAACCAGTTTCTTGTCTGAATGTTGCCTGTAGGCAACATTGTACCATTGAACCAACGACCCATTGAAATGTATTTCTTGAACAGTCTAAGTGTATGAAACTATCAAAAATTAAGGTTAACTCACCTATCAGTAGGAATATATTTTTCCCAAATGGAAAAGGGCCAGGAAATGACTTTTTAAGTGATTTTTTTGTGGCGCAAAATGGCAAAGCTGGGTTTCAATATGGCCTCCTGGAGGTCATGTGACAAATTAAAACATGGCTATTGGTTCCCTATACTCTTCCCTTATTGCATCACTCAAAAAGATGCATTGTATACATTTCACAGGCCAAAAATGGGTATGTTGCCTGAGGGCAACACCATACCATAGAGGGTTAAAAGATTTTTTCAATATACAAACCAGAAAAGTGCATGTATGCATGAAGTCCAGCAGGTGGCGCTGCAAACTAACAAGGAGACACAAACTCTGAATCCAACAATGAAACCTGGTTTGTTTCTTATGTTCATTGTGTCTTTATGTGCGTGTTTGCATGCAGAGATTTAGGTTTTAGGTTTAGGTTTTATTTTATTTGCACAGTTAGAATTACATAAAATGACAAAGACAACATATAATGTAAAGTGCAGGGAGAGGCAGAAAACCCAGATGGGCTTATTTAAAGCCTCCACCTAAAATTTCATTAGAAAGTTATAAACTGATAATAGAAAAAACAAAGGTATAACATCAACAAATTATAATGACAATAACAAAAACAATTAAAAACAAAAATGAACATGTTAAAAAAGTATATTTGTGTGTGAACTAGAATTTCAAAACAGCAGTTAAATGAGCTTTCAGACATCTTTTGAAGCATTTTACAGAGCTGGAGTCCTTTGCCAGATGGGAAAAGGTTTTTATCCATAATTTAGTCCCTAAATTGAACAACAAATTGACCTCTGCATGTCAGAAATCTTGGAGGATGAAGATCTAAAGATTGACGTGTTGAATAAGAGTGAATCTGAGAATTAAATTTAAAATAAGTCTTAAAGTGCTTTGGAAAGATGTGTGTTTGCCTCTTATATCTCCTGACCTCGTTATCAGGAGGAGCTTTTGAAGGAGGTCAAGTGTGATTTACACAGAAACAACAAAGTCAAACTGGACACAAACAATCCAAGCAGATAACTGATATTGTCTCGGCCAGCAGAGAAGGTCAGAAGGTTCAATGAATAACTTCTTGACACAGAAAAAAAGAGGACAACGCCACATGTTTGTTCTAATCTATTGTGCATGAAACTTTTTTTCTTTCTGTCTGATCACAGGAGTGTCTTCAGGCTCCAAAATGTTCATACATGTAAAAATAAATTCATTTCCTTAAAAATTTGCACAGCATTTTGTTGGACCGACATGTTTTTGTGCACATTTTCTTTTTACATTAACGAGTAAGTGGTGGCTGGCTGTCTGTTGCTTCTGTTTTGTTTTATCTGTTTGTTTACTTTTATTTTATTTATTTTTTTCTCTGTTGGTTTTTTTTCTATGTTTCTTGTACTGTATGTGTCTGTATATATCCAAAACTTTACATAAATAAAATTTACAAAAAAAAAAGAAAAAAAAAATTTGCACAGCAAGACATCTGACAGAAGGGAAAATTATATTAGAAGTACAAAGTCTGAGTCTGACAGATATTATTGGCCAATATCCATCCATAATCCACAATTTCTTGTTCATTATAATTCCTGGTACAACTAAAGGTACATTTGTTAGGACATATATAATGATAACAACAAAAATAGCTCATAAGAGTTTAATTAATTAATAAAAAGAGCTGATATCTAGGCATTTTCTATGGTTTTAAATCAAAATCAGTATTAAGAAAACCTTGGAAAATGGCTAGATAGAGATTTACCATGACGTTTTGGTATTGTTTTCAGCACAACCTCACCTATATGACCTGGTTATTATTTTCATTTTGACTTACTGGATCAACATTTTGAACACAAAAACATTACAAAAACACATGTAAAACACATAAAACATGAAAAACAAACCAAAAACACACACAAAATTACAAAAAACACATACAAACACACTCAAAACACAGCAAAAACATAATAAAAATACAAAAAACACAAAAATTACAAGAAACACACATAAAAAAACACAAAATTTTTTACAAAAAACACAGATAAAACCACAAAGAAATTACAAAAAAAAACACAAAAGTTGTTTACAAAAAATACACATTAAAACACATTTTTAAAAAAATACTCATAAAAACACAGAAAGAAATTACAAAAAAAAAATAAACACAAAAGATTGCATTAAAAATGCTGAATGCACACTGCAAAATTAGAAAAATCTCTGCAAAAAAAGTAAAATCATGTTGCAATACTTTACTGTTTTTTATCTTTGCTGAAAAAGAGTTGATGCATTAAATTGGACAAGGAAACTTGTGGAAAAGCCAAAACTCAGAGTTCAGCTGACAGCAGGGCTCCTTGCTGCTGAAGTTTTTACGTCGTGACGTCATGAGGAGGGTTAAATAGATCAGTCATCACTTTGGAAGAGATTCATTAATAAAGTTTTGAAAAGATATACCCTTTATGTGTCAAGAATAAATCACATTGTCACAATAATTTCATGGAAAGAGGTAAAACAGTATTTTATTCCAACTTTATGAGCAACAGTGTAAATCTTTTTGTCAGCTTTTTTAAGTGCCATTAGGGCCTCGGGGCAATCGCACCGAGCACTGGTCCCATACAGCAATAGCTGTAGGGACCAGTGCTGCACTACTGTTATACTGTGGATTTTTTCTTCTTCCTCTTCCGGACGCATTTCGTCCCGCTACTAGTCCTACAACTTAAAGAGTTGCAGGACAAATTATATATCAAAACGTGCGGTTTGATCGGGATTGGTGTGCTATTACTTTTCTCTACAGAATACGAATTTTTTGCGACGTAAGTCGCAAAAAACTGCTCAAAATTTTGCTTTGAAATGAATGGGACGGCCGACAAAAAATGAGCGAAAAAGAACAATCATTGGAGATTTTTAAACATCTACTTCTCCGGCATAATTTCACAGAGAGACTCCATTTAAACTTTAAACAGTAGACACAAGTCTTGTGTATCGGTGTATTAATCTATGTTTTTGATAGGTCATATAGTTTTTTATCAGTCCCTGTTCAATGACCATGATCATTTTTGGAGACATTCTGAGATTATAATGGGTGTGTATTGCACGGAATGTTCGTGTCAGAGTGTGTGATGTTATAGCTCAGAGTGTAGAGGGAGAGGTAAAACTGTCAAAAAATAAATTTGAAAACTGTGCTCCAGGCCGCAAATTCCACTCTACAGAAATTATTTTTACATAGAAACGTAGGAAAATTTGTCTTCTCACTCACAATCCTCTGGTAAAGCTGTCAGAGTTATAGTTTGGGTGTAAGACGCAGAGATGATCCACCAACACGCACCAACAGCCTCATTGGCTCCCATATTAAAAACGCAGGAAGATTTCTGAGCTGTCTGAGATTTAACAGTTTTTTTAGATCGCTCTAACTAAGCTATTTTTTAATTTTTCTTCACAAAAAACATATGTAGACGTTCAGGAAGAACTCAGGACGCTCAAAGTGAAGTCGGATCAATGATAGGTATTATGGTTTTGCCAAAAATGCTTTCTGTTCGAGGCCAGAAATTCCAGTCCAACTCTGGACCTCTGTCCACCGGCTGCTGTCACAGGTGTCAGTTATTTCTGTTGATTGCTTTGCTCTGATTGCCTTTGATCTTTGATGTGATTACAGTTACAGATACACACACACACACACATGCGTGTAAGTGCTCACACTCTTCACACATGCATACACATGCTTCAAACATGCGCGCGCACACACACACACAGGTAACTTTATGCGATTTTCGCTACACACACACACACACACACACACACACACACACACACACATTTTGAGGTTAAAATAAAGTCAACACAGCTTTGGACTTTTGGCTTCTTTTGAGCTAGATCATTAAATGAAATATCTAGTGTAAAATAGGGTCATATTATTGAAGTATTTAGTGAATTTTTTTTTTTTTAAATACAGTTTTATTTAATTCCTGCTGGCCATCTAAACTGAAAGGTGTAAATAAGTCTTTCTTCAATTTTGTTCAGAGCTTAAATACGAAAATAAATAAAAATAAAAAATAAAATAAAATAACTAAATAATAAAATAAAAAAATAACAAATAACAAATAAATAAATGAAAAAAATAAATATAAAAAATAAAATAATAAAAATACAATCTTATATTTATATTTCTATAAAATATAAATTGAGGCATTTCAATTAAGCTGCAGCTTTTTTAAAGTAAAAAAAAACATTTAAAAAAAGATAGTAAAGAAAGTAAAGAAAGTAAAATAACAAGGCATTTGTGTGTTAAAACCAGGTTACATAAAAGACAAAAAAAGTGCTTACTTTGCAGTAAAACTGTATTTTATTAGCAGATTTATAAGAAATGCTTAATTGTAGCACAGTCATGTTTATAATTCTCACTTTGCCTGAGGATCTACGGTGCTGATCTGTGTTACCGTAACTTTTTGTTTATAGAGTGACTGGAAATCCTGCATTTTACGGGACCTCCCTGATGATTTCCTCAAGGGGTTTCATGTCTGAGTGTGTCCTTCTTGCTTTAATCTCCTATGACAGATGTTCAAAAATAACACGCTCACAGAAACGCACTTTAGCGAGACTGATTCCCGTAAAACACCACACATGAGGATGTGTTGTGAAGGGAACAAGTGTCCTGTTACTAATTACATTAGACAGAGAGCCATAAAGGTCAGTTGTTGCAGGAAAAAACAGCTTCTGAGCTCTATTACTGGATCTGGAGTGGAGGAAGAGAGTGAGTGTGTGATAGGTGATTAAATGAGTCAAGCAGACAATCGCACACTGCTGCTGTGTGTCACGTAAAGAGGAGACTTGTGGGGACCCAGAGGGCCTATTTTCATTCAGAGATCATGACGTCAGAGGTCACATGACTGCTTTGAAAATCACCGTGAAACATCAAAAAATAGACTAAATTTGGAGTGTTTTCTCATCAACTTCCCGACATGATATCCTGACATGCTTGGCATCAATGGATTCCTTAAATCTTCATTGAAAATCTTCAATTTCAGCCAGTATCTTCAGTATATCTTCAAATACTTCAATAAAAATGTGAAAAAATGCACAAGAAGGTTCCACTGCGTTCTGTATTGTACACTGTAAAAATTTTTTGTTTAAATTACAGTAAAAAACTGTCAAATTGCATCAGAAATAGGTTGTAAAATTAAACATTGTACATCACCGTAGTAGATACTTTTAATTACTGTAAATCAAACAATAGTATAAAACTTTAAATTCTACCGCCATAAACTATAGAAAACACACAGTTTTGCTGTAAAAATATAAAATTTTCATGTAAGTTAATGGAGAAATACCATGATGAAACAATTATCCTAAAAGTAATGGGATTATTCTGTATAAATTACAGTTTTTGCTGATATTTACATTTACATACGCTCACTGTATTTTTTACGGGGATGTTCTGGCAACCACAGCTGCCGGAATTTTACCATGAATTAAACTGATTTTTTTTTTACAGTGTAAATGCAACAGCTTTCAGTACATAGATTTCTTTAAAGATAGTTTAGAAAGTCTAAAATTTAACAATACCAATGGTGCATTCAAATGCTCCTTGGTTGGTCCCGTTTCCAGAGTCATGAGCTTAAAAGGGATAGTTCAGGATTTTGGACATTAACCCTCTGGAGTACATCTATTTATTGAAAATACACATGTTTTATTTAGAGCAATAACTTTATTTATATATGATATGTAGACAAGCTGAGAAAGCCAGTTAAAGTTCAATCATAGGAGCTTTCACAGTGTGACATTTATGTTTCTAGACCATTTTTAAAATGTGAATTTTCTTTCTACAATGAAAACTATAACTATTTTTAATTTACATGCAAATAGACTGTTTTGTAGTTTTATTATTTATTTATTTTTCTGCTGTTTTTTTGTGTATAAATGTTTTTTTTAAAAGTTCATTTCCATAGACACCTGTGTCTTTTGTTTGTATTTTGGGTTCCTGGCAGCTTTAGACTTTGTTAATTAAAATAAAATTAAAAATCTGACTGATAGCCAAGTTTGTGTGGAGAAAAAGGAGCCATGCATGTGATGTAAGGACAGACTGAAAGATGCTAAACAGAGACAGAAATTAATGCAGAGGAAGTTGACAAATTTGAACCAAAATCTCCTGGACTTCAGAGGTTTAAGTTGTATGAAATACTTGACACTTGTGTAGTGGATTCAAACCAAACTATCCATTTAGTTGCAATGTGGAAACAACCTAGAGGCTTTTAACAAGATGTGATAAACTCAATATTGATAGCCATTTTCAGTATTTGCATGATCAGCCTAGAATCAACTAAATGGCGTATGAATAACAGCAGCTATTTGTGTTATTACGATGCATTTATCAGTATGTCCTACAGAAATTGAGCCTGCTACAGCCTCAGAAAAAAAAGATAAATGGCAGAAATTCAGAATACTTGGAATACTAATTGTTTAACATATAGTCCTATCCACTACTAAATGCATACATTTAGAAATGTAGGACTTAAATGCGTGATTATTGTCTCAAAAATTAGATTGTCCATTAAATATGCTTCACTTCCTAGATAACTATAAAACTTTATGTTTTTTCTATATTCTAAATAACCTTTTAATCCTTAGAAGTCTACGCATTCACATTACTTAACCCTTTGGAGTTTGGAGCTATTTTGTCGGTTTTGGACTTCTTTTCATTCTGCCTGTATAAACCACTTAAAAATCTTTACCATTACGTGTTAGTATCATTGTTTTCAGCACAACCTCACCTATATGACCTGATTATTTTTTCATTTTGACTTACTGGATCAACATTTTGAACACAAAAAAATTACAAAAAACACATGTAAAACACACTCAAAACACACCAAAAACATAATAAAAATACAAAAAACACACAGAAATTACAAAAAACACACATAAAAAAACACAAAGAAATTACAAAAAACCCTACAAAAGATTGCATTACAAATGCTAAATGCACAAAGCTAAATTAGAAAAATCTCTGCAAAAAAATAAAAAAAATCATGTTAATACCCTTCGAGGTGTTTTTTTGTTTTTTTTACCTTTGTTAAAAGAGGGTTAATGCATTAAATTGGACATGGAAACAACTGTAAAAGCCAAAACTTTAGAGTTCAGCTGACAGCAGGGAAACATGCTGCTTGGTTTTTACGCTATGACGTCATGAAGAAGTCTTGCTCTGGCGCTTTCATGGACTCCAGAGGGTTAAGAGACAAGAGATAAGAGATGAATGCTGCCAGAGATGAACTGTCTCCACATTCACTATCAGAGAATTACTGGCTTTCATTCAAGGCCTGTCCATATTTATTTATAGGCCTTTCAAGGTAACCAAATTTCTGCTAACATCATCCTGCTGAGTCCACATGAGGACTGAACACAGGTCAAATCTGGCCATGTCTGCAACCTCCCTTCGATCCATTTGTCTAGTAGGATTTGTTCCTCCTACTCCAGGAAAATCAAAGTTTGAAGTTCACGTCATCATTGGCTGATCAGACTGGGTTTTTCCCCCTCGTCGACTGACTAGACGAGAAATGAAACTGGCACCGTCCGCCCATAAAGGCTGCACCGTCAACCTCAACCTTTCAGCATCATACTGTATTCCTGCCCACCCAGGTGGACTGTGCCAACAATAAAAAACCTTTCCCCACAGGGAACAATGAAACACATGTTACAATAGAAAACTGTTCAAGCTCATGTACAAATACAACACTGTAGACACACTTTAAGTAAATGTCCTGGATAGCATGCAAAACTTTACTTAACCCTCTGGAGTCCACAACTTCTTCATGACGTCAAAAAAAGACACAAAATGACCAAAAAAGACACAAAATGACTAGAAAAAAGACACAAAATGACCAAAAAAGACACAGAAGACACAAAATGACAAAAAAAAAGACTCAAAATTACCAAAAAAGACACAAAATAGACACAACAACAGACACAAAAAAGACATGAAAAGGTTTTCAAAAATGGACAAAATAGCCCAAGACTCCATAGAGTTAACCTTACAGTTTTACCTGGCTATCATTTTTTAGGGGAAGCAGAGAAAGGGAGAGAGTGACTGAGCAAGAGGCCTCCAGGCAATCTGGGAGTGGCTTATTTTTGTTGGCGAGTGAAATAAAAGTAGTGACGTGTTCTTGAGTCATTGTAATTTGGACTTGATTCAACACTTGCACAATAGAGTGTGATGTATTTCAGTTTTACAAACTGCACGTCACTTTACTTCTTGTCCAGTCATCACATGACAGCTTTTTATCCTTATGTTAGTTATTTTACGTTTCAGTTAGCTTTATACACTTAGTATTTACAGTTTGTTTAATTTAATGTATTTTTAACATTTTTGATTTGACTTTTTATAGTCACCTCTGTGTCTTAAAATACTGCCGTTAGCCTAGCTGGCTACTCAAATGAAGAAAAGCACCATCAGGTTTATGAGGAGTATTTAGCTCTACAGAGTTTAGCTCTGATGCTGAGCCAGAGCGACATAACGTTAGCTAAGCTATGAAAATCAGGCTAACGTTGGTGCTGTACCAAGTGACTAGCTAAGGTCGCTATTGGTTATCTAAGACACAAAGGTGATTATCAAAATGAGAACTTTTTTTTTTTTAAACACACAAAAAGAACAGTAAATACTATGAACAATATGTACACAGCAAATTGTGAAAAACTGAAGAAGCTCATTTTATATCTAAGTGCGACACTGTTAATAAATTTGTTGAATAATGTTAACTAATGTGCTAGCATTAGAGCTAGTTAATGCTTAAGCTTCTTGCTAACAAAAAAGTCACTCTCACTTTTATGTTGCGACATGACTTTACACAACCTGTGATTTGATTTGTCCAAAAATAAAGATTTGGGACTTAAATGACCAAATGACTTGAGTTGCAGATAGACACCAAGCTGATCTTCTTCCTGTTGGACAAGTAAGTAATATTAGCTTCAGTGACAAACATATCATGTAAGCAAGTGCATATCAGCTACATTAGCATCTTCATCGTATCACAGATATTGACAATATAAAGCCATTTACTGTAGCTTCTGTCTGTAGAGGTTTGTGTTGTGTGCAGTCGAGTGCACCACAACAAAACGGATACATTTGCATGCAAGTTTTCTGCATTTTCGCATTGTCCGGGTGAGAATAGCATTATTTTTGCATTATTTCACAAATAATGTTATATGATAGTTGACTTCATGCATTATCAAAATCTATGTCAACAGTTTCGTTAGTCTACATTTTTATATGCTCTGCAAAAAAATCTTTAAAATCAGTTTTTAGTTGCATTATTGATATGATTGACAGGTGCACGCCAACTTCTTTCATGTTTGTCCCTTCAGATATTTAAACCAGATGAAGTCCAACTCCCTGCATGTGTCCTGCATTAAACACAGCACCACACGCATGGAAAAAAAAAACTAATTTTTTTTAGTCTTCTTCTCTAAAGCCTTCCACTATCTCTGCAGTTTCAACTCTGCAGCTGCTCGGCCTGTCAGGCACAATGTGATGAGTCATGCCTGGTGATAATATATGATGCAGATGTTCTGTGGGATTCCTGTCAGTCTCAAGCTCCTCTTGAGGCCATGATGAACAAACTTACAGGAATCTGCACACAAATTTTCCATTCCATCTATCTGTGATCCTCTGCTTTTCTTGATTTAATCAAATGTACTCTTCTTTTCTTTTTCTTTCATTTCAGGGTTTAAACCTACTTCTAACGTAACATCCAGCCTCTCTGTTTTGGCCAGGACTAAAACATCCTTGTCTCTTCCAGGCTGAACTGAATTACCCTTGAAAAACATTACTGTTTTTCTGGTTGCCATAAGAGATGTTCGGATCTAAATATAATATAAATAATGTATGTCTCATAGGAATGCACGTTTAATGAACTTTTAACTCATGAAGCCAAACTGAAATGCTGTTAAAAATTGAATTACTGTCCAGTTGGGAATATAGTTGTTGTTTTTTTGTTTTTTTTAAAGACATGTCCTGAAACATAGTTGACAGTTTCACCTTTGTCTTACTAACCCAGTCAAAGAAAACCGGCCACGTGCACACAAGCTGGAGGTTTTTATTACCCACTCCAAGTTCACTCAACACAATATGCCCGACACAGTAGGTATGAGTCTGTTTGTGTGCTGGACACAAATTTGAGAATATTTTGAGAAAAAAGTTGCAAATTTACTAGATTAAAGTGGCAAATCTACAAGAAAAAAAGTTGTAGATTTAAGAGATTTAAAGTGGCAAATCTGTGTGGAAAAAAGTCACAGATTTACGAGGAAAAAGGGGGAAAAAAGCAACTGTTTTCTCGTAGATTTGCCACTTTAATCACGTAAATGTATTTCTCAAAATATTACCCCCCTCCCCCGGGTGCGTATGTTTTTTTTTTACACATTCTGGCCGTATGTAATATCCTCCAATATCTCATGATTCTTTCCAGAGTCATGAGCTTAAAAGGGATAGTTCAGGATTTTGGACATTAAGTTGTATGAAATAATTACCAGTTGTGCAGTGGATGCAAAGCTTTTCATTGTGTTTACTGGCTTTTTCAAGAAACAAAGTACTGTCAAGTGAAGTTGGTTTCCGATATGCACAAAGACCATCGTGTTGTGGCGGATTGGGTGATCTTTTAGTGTACATGTAGTTTTGTGGGGTAAAACCTTTTAGTTTTGTGACCTTTCCAGCTCACTGGAACTATTTATTCTACGATCGGAACCGGAAACCGGAGCTCAGAAAGTAAGCTACGCTAAAATACCAAACTATCCATTTAGTGGCAATGTGGAAACAACCTAGATGCTTTTTAACAAGTGATGTGATAAATATTGATATCAATATTGATAGCCATTTTCAGTATTCGCATGATCAGCCTGGAATCAACCAAATGGCGTATGAATAACAGCAGCTATTTGTGTTATTATGATGCATTTTCTGCTTCCATTCTCAACCGCTTCTCCGGGGCCGGGTCGCGGGGGCAGCAGGATAAGTGGGGCATTCCAGGTGCCCCTCTCCCCAGCCACAATGCCTCCATGTGTTCCAATAGTCTGTGTTTTCCCTTGTCTTGAGCCAGTATGTTTGACCCCGTCACTATACCAGACAGTTATCTCCTTCTTGCCACAGCTTGTCTTGTTTTCGCCCTTTTGGATTCCTTGCAAGAGTGATTTTTCTTTGTAATTTATAAGTTTAGCGCAGGTCTTAGTTCTAAAGTTTTTTGAGTCAGCCGTTTTGTTTTTTCTTCCTTTTGGAGCGATTTTGTGTTCGTTATTATTTTCCCCCCTTTAGTCCTGATCCAGTTTTTTATAGAATCAGGTTTTGTTCCTCCCTTTTGGAGCGCTTTTTGTTTGTAGGTGTTATAATTTAATAGTTTTCCCTTCGAGAGTTTAGTTACTTTTTCCCACTTATCTTAGATTAGGATTTTTATATTTAGTTTTTAGCGTAGATAGGCTCAATGTCCTTTGGAGCGACTTTTCTTTGGTTTTACTCAGGTGTTTAGCCTAGCCCTTTTCTTTCACTCTGTGGGGACTTACCCTGCTGCTTTCTATGAATAAAGAAACTTTTAAGTCCTGACTTGAGCCCGGCCTGACAACAAGAATTGAACAAAGAAACAAATCTGGAGATATGATTTCCCCGTCTTCAGTAATTTCTTCACACAAATGAGTCACGTGCTGGAGTCTTGTGTACCAGCTTATGTAAACCAAACCGGCTGCCTCCTTATTTCCCATTATGGTTGTATAAGTGGGACTGTAAGATTGCGTCAGGTCAGTCAAAGGTATCCTGCAGCACTCAGACTCTGCAGATTGACAAATCCTTATCTTCCTGCGAGTTCATTCACACACACTGTGGCATTGACACACACACGATCCGACCTCTTAAAAACCTTTTCTACCCAGCTGTGTTTCCATACATGTATGTGACAATCACGTGTGTGGTGTCTGGTCCACCGGTGCTCACGTTATCAGGACGTGTAGCGTGTTCAAGACAAAGAAGAAGAAGAAGAGGCAGAGAGCAAGACAGCAAATAAAGAATGTGCTGGGTGGCCTCATTTTGGGAAATGGCTGGTTTTTCTGCAAACACATAATGTCACATTTGGACCAGAAAGGAGAGATAAAGAGGGAGAGAGAGGGGTGGACGACACAGCATGGACTGTGACTCTTTTCTCTTTTCTCCCTCCCTCTTGCTTCCTCTCTCCTGGGATCGTGGCCTGTCTGTATAAAGCAGAGCCCAGCCTTCTTTCCTGGTGCCACAGCTGAGTTCAGGCTGACTTGAAGAGACTGCCACTCATGAAAACCTGCTGCACTCATCAAGCTCCAGACTCAAGGAAAGTTGACTGAGCTGGTTGAGTTGAGAGCTCAGAAATCAGGGAACCCAGCTTTTGGAGAGCCTCAGCGTTACGGGCAAACAACTGAGATTGTTGAACTGTGTAAAGATGCAGGAGAAAGGCTTCTTCATCCAAAGGAAAGTAGCAGTCGCACTGTGCGTTGTGCTGCTAATGCTGACTCAGCAGGTGAGTGCATTGTCCTGACTTTATGAAATACGGATATATGTGCACGGTCTTTGATGAAAAGATGGATTTTTCACCAGGTTTTTAGTTAAAAGTGGGCTTTTCTTCTCTCTAGTGTGCACGAACAGGAATTTATTATTCTTAAAGAGCAATTTAAGTGTTAGAAACACGCTGTGCATTGTAAAAACTATTAATTAGATTGATCCATATGAACGTACAAGGGGAAATAGGACCTGACAACTAAGAAAATTCAAATCAAGTAGAGTTTTATTGGGATTAAATGTTAGGCATAGACAAATGTTGCCTTAGACATAGGCAAAAAATAAGAAAAACTAACTTCTACAGTTGTACTATTGCAATGTAAAAATATAAGCTACTAATGATATATTAAAGTACAATTACAGTCTCATAACAGATTAAATGCTCTTATTTTATTTAAAATTCACTTTTGACCTCAGCATGTCACATGTGGTAGAAAGCTCTGTTGCTAAATCTAATAAATTGTTGTTATATACCTAATATTAAAAAAAAAGTTATATACCTATTAGTACTAAATGTATGAAAAGATTCTTATTTAAAGGGTTGGTATAGATTTGTATTGCTTAGTTGCATGTTTTACAATGACGTTGGATAGCTGACATTGTGTGCATCTTAATGTAGGCAGAACACTAAAAACACAATAATTTATGAATAAAATGAATAGCCTACAAATCAGCTGTCACTTTGTGTATTAGAATTACAAACAAGAATTGCTTCAATTTTTGGTTTCTCTTTTTTTAAAATTACTTTAATGCAACATGTCCTTCATCTTCCTGAACACAATTACTCCTTTTTAATTCCATTGAACATTTTTTTATACAATTACATAAATAACATAGAATTAATAAAAATAATTAAACTTAACAAACAAGCAAGCAACTGAGACAAACAAGAACTAAGAAAGAGATACTTGAGATATCTGATTAATACTCGTATTTGGGAATATAAATATACATTTTTGTAGTCAGTCTTTGGGATAAACCTAGTTTTTTAATGAATATTTCTGTGTGTTTATCTGTTTTTGTATCGTGGTCCAGGTGTGTGCAGCTCCGCTGGTCCAACAGGTCAACTCAGAAGTGAAGGCCGATACAAGTGTCCACACAGCGAGGAGGATAGCTCGAATGACCCCGCTGTGGAGGATCATGAACAGTAAACCATTAGGAGCTTACTGCCAAAACAACTATGAGTGTTCAACAGGACTCTGCAGGTAAATGAAAGTACAAAACACCGAACTAAAGTAAAAGTTTGAGGGGATTTCATTAAAGTAGAGGTAAAATTAGTTGTAAGAAGATACATAAAAAATGCTAATTTAGGTTGCTGTCAGTGTTAATCCGATTATTTTTTATACAATATATAATTTAATTTATTGTGTTTCATAGTCAGATTAACTACCATCACCTACAGCAGTGTATGGCTGCAACTAACGATTATTTTCATTATTGATTAATCTGTTGATTATTTAAACAATTAATCGATTAGTTGTTTGGTCAATAAAATGTTGAAAAATATCAATCAGTGTTTCCCAAACCACAAGATGACGTCCTCAAAGCTCTTGTTTTATCTTGTTTTGTCATAAAGGAATAAAGAAACCAGAAATATTCACATGGAAGAAGCTAAAATCAGAGAATTTGGCCTTATTGTCTTTAAAAAACTGCTCAAACCAATTATTTGATTATCAAAAAAGTTGACGATTCATTTGATAATTATTGTTCGATTAATTGAATAATTGTTGCAGCTCTACTGCAGTGTGTTAAGTGCACAAAATATAACATTTTTGAAAGTTAATGGTCTCCATGGTACCTGTAGCCTACCACACATTGATGCTAGTGCCGCTAGCAAGATTAGCATGTCAGAATACTAGCTAACGTGTTTTGTTATGGAGAAAGTTTCAGTAGGTTTAGTTAGCTTAATTATTTTAACAAAAACGTAATTTCATTCCGTTTTAGACACAGAAATTTGTATTAATAAAACTGCTTTATTATAAATGTGTTTAGAAATACTGACATACACAGCACAAGTTGATAGTCTAGTAAGCTAATTATTTTAACTCTAAATATATGGGAGTATCTGGAGTGTGCGATGAAATTAGGAGGTATTATAATATATGACATATATAAAACTTCTATAATGCTAAACTCAACACTTCGGCAATTTGGGTCACTAATTTCAAATAATTTTATACAAATTTGTCTGAAAATCTATGTAAAATATGTGTATGTGGCCCTAAGGAAGTTATTTTAATCATAATTTGTTTAGATGTGTTGAGTTTATGGGAAGTTTCAGACACCAAGTATATATTTATCCATTATTAGTTCATAATTGGAGATTTTATTGCTTATTTCTGTTAAAATTGTTTGCCTTTATGCAGACGACTTCATATTCTACATTTGTAGTTGAGTGAATGGAGTGTGTGAGAAAGTTAATAGTTATTACAATGTGTGGCAGTGGATATCCATTATTTGTTTATAATTGGACAAAATATTTTTTTATATCTGTTAACAGTGTTTTGACACCCTTTTAAAAATAATGACCTATGCGATTTTTATGGGTTTTTCTGGCGATTTTGCCACAAATGTTTCAATATATCTTTCATTAAAGTTTGATTACATTTTTTTATGATTAAACTTTTATTGACTTTTTAAATTTTTTTACAAGACCACACTAACAACCAATTAAGAAAGGGGAAAAAAAGAGAAAAAAAAAGAAAAAAGGGGCAAAATTAACACACACAATCTTATGATAATAAAACATAAAAGTAAAAACAATAAAATAAAAATAAGTACATAAGAAGTCCAAGACAGGTACAATTGCTTGATTACATTTTAACATTTTGTATTGATTTGAATTAATGAATTTTACCAATGAACCAGTTGAACCGTATTTTTTTTTCAGTTGAGAACAGTTTTACAGTTTTTTCTCTTAATAAATTTGTTTGGCATTTATACAGATACGTAAAAATCAACTACTGCCAACTTCTATTACCATGGAGCCTGAAAACTGAACCTAATCTAACTGAATTTTCTGTCTTTTTTTTTTTTCTCTCGTCATCTCTTCAGGGCAGGACACTGCCAACGCGGCCCCTCAGAGTCTGTGAACTACTAGACGTCCCGGGAAAATGACCAGCGTGTTTACATGAGTGTACAGCCACAATCCTTATGAAAAGGTTCAGGTCCAGGCTTTTTTTTAAAAATCGGTTTTATATTTATATGTGCCGATATGTTGCTGATAATATCTAAATGTTTATATGAATTTACACAGCAGGTAGTTATATCCAAGAACATGAACGTTGGGGGAAAATCTATGCTCCACTTGAAATATTTTGCTTTGATGAAGATAGGAGCAATGGGGCAAAGTGCAAAAATGTAAGAAGAGAGTAATTTAGCTTTTTTTATACTTGATGCTATCCATGATGTAATTGTCTGAACCCATTTATGGTGCAAACAACTAAAATGCTTGTTTTTTTTATTACTATGGATCAAAAAAGTTCTCCCCTCTGAGACGTTTAGTGATTCAAAATGAAAACAAAAGTACCAAAAAGACTCCTCACTGCCAGTTAAATGCTTGATAACAAAATTTTACTGGCATTGTTTTACTGATATCATGACGCCTTAGAACAGACACAACGCGACGTGACAGATGACGGATGGCACAGGGAAGAATGTGAGCCATTCAAGGGCTCACGGCCTTCAAATCTTTCCACATTTCCTCATCGCTATCTCGTGTCGTGTCTGATAAGTTATCTCTTGACTGTGTGCACAGAAGGTTTAATCATTCCACCGATAATGTGCCAAATGGAAACATGTGCGTCTCTTTTTTTTTCCCCCACAAGAGGATTTTTTTGCCTTAGTTTGCAACTTTTATAACTAATTGATAGGCTGCCGTCACACCATTTTTCCTTATTTCCTTTTCTGGCAGCCACTGTAGCAACAATATTTGTTCTCATTGCTGATTTCTGAAGTTTGTATGAGGCAGAAATTCTCCTCTAGTTCAAGTACACAGCAGTTTAAAGTGTGATATACATTTAAATGGGTCACAAATATCGAGTTTCATTTTAATTGATTATTTTCTAAAACAGCTGGGTAGTGGATTTTAAAAAAAAAACTGTGCTAAGTGGGGAATATTTTCAGCTTCGGACCAATGCACTTTTGTTACTCTAGCAACAGCTATAGGCTTTAGGTCTCTTATTTAACCCATAAGAACCCAGAGTTGAAAATTCTACCCCTAAATGACAAAGATCTGTGATGTGACATATATAGGATACATTGGGCGTTTATGGTAATTATGTGCAAACATGTGCTTCTCTTTTTTTCCCCCCGAAGAGGATTTTTTTGCTTCCGTTTGCAACTTTTATAACTATCGGATATCCTGCCGTCACACCATTTTTCCTTATTTCCTATCAATTCTGGCAACCACTGTAGCAACAATATTTGCTAACACTTTACAATAACAACTAAGTGATGTTTATAGATGGTTTATAAACCAATTATTAACCATTTACAAAGTGCTTTACATATTTAATTGTTAAATGTTTTAAACCAATTTCTTAAAGGTATATGAATAATTTCAAAAATCATTATAATACTTAATATGGTGTTAAAAATGTTAAAATGAGTGCAACTTAAACTATTGATAAACTATTGATTATAATTTAATTGTTTGTTAATGGTAAAGTAACTATAAAGTTACATTAATATACCATTTATTTGCCAATATAAATGATGCCGTTAGTTAAACATTAATAAATTATGTATTTAATATTCTAAATGGCCTATATACGGTTTATAAATGATGATTAAACATTAAGAAATGATCTGTTTACCATTTATAAATGATGGTTATTGTAAAGTGTTACCCAATATTTGTTATCTTAAACCTCAGAATTTTAGTAGAGTAAATATATATTTATCAGCCAATTAAATGAATTATGACTCATATATGTATGACTATATAATAGGATGTATTTGATTATTATTATCCATTTAAGACCAGACTAGAAAGGCACCCGAAGAAAGCAGGGAGCAAAAAAAAGAGAAGAAGAACAGATAAGACAAAGCAAAGAAAAGGATCAGAGGTTACAAAATATTGATGCAACGCTCAAGAAATATTTCCACATCTTCATGTTTATTTTCTATTTTTTCCCCCATTTATTTTTAGAAAGACAGAGCTTCTTAACAAAGTCACTTATGGTAACATTATTCACAATGTAATGCATGCTTACTGGTTTGGTGTAATGCAGTAATTCTCATATTTTATTTATTTTAACCTCTGTTTAAAAATGTAAAAAATGTACCCATTCTTAAAATATATATATTTGTTTATGATATTTCAATGCTTCGATGTTTCAGAATAATCAATCACTTTGACTGGATTTTTAAAAATGTTTTCCAGAGGGAACTTTTATCTACTTTTATCTTCTATCTACTTGCTTTCAATCTTAAATCTTAAACCAATAACAATTATCTTGGATGAGTGTACAAATATTTTTGAACTGATTTGTTATGACAAGCTGCAAAGTCTTGTCTTTCTTTTTTTTTTTTTTTTTTGCACATCCATCTCCCGAAAGTGATTTTGGACTTCGCTTCAACTCGCCTGTTTACTTCATGCACAGAGCAGGTGGTTGCTGGTATTTTGTACACTCAGCATGTTTGAGAAATGTTTGAGTAGGATTGCACTTTTAAACCCAAATTATCTTTGTACTGTGTACTACTGTATGTACTGTATTACTCTCATGTAGAAGGCTGGAGAAAAAGTGGAATAAAAGCATTGGGGGGAAAAGAATTCAATGCATCTGTGGCACATCTTTTTGCATCAATTTCTAACATTTCCTACATTTTACTCCTTGCTGCATGAATGTTCACATTACTGCCCACCTTAGACAATAACTTTGGACGATAACAGGCATTTGAAAGCAGCAAGATACAGCCAACGATAAAGCTGGCATTAATCCATCCATTAATAATGTTATGGCATAGGCCATATAGGCAAATGCTAAGGGCGTCGTCCATTGGGGGCGCCACACCAGTGCCACAAATGGGAAAGAGAAAAAAGTGTAACTTTCACTATTTTATATAACAAGTTGGTACTATTATTTCTTAATACAAAATGATCCCATGTTAATTTAAATGCAAAGCAAAGCCTATTTAACAGAAATAATTAGGGACAGGACTTTAACGCGTTAAGATTAATTAATTACACAAAAATTAACGCGTTAAAAAAATTGACGCATTTTAATCACACTTATTTTTGCACCGCGGAACGTTTCTCACTGGATGAGTTTCAGGCGGACCGATTATACTGGAGCACCAACTAGCGTTCATGAGTTGAGACAACAACAAACCACAGTGAACATGAAGGAAGAAGCTGATGAGACGATTTGGTTGGCCCCGTGGATGATGGGACATTTAGTTACTAAAAACCAACGGATGGAAGCGTCGATAAGAGCATGGTTGTGTTGCTATGCAACAAGGAATTCACATATCACCGCAGCACATCCAGCCTCAAGTATCACCTCAGTGCTAAACATATAGCAGCTAGCGGCTAGTGTGCTAGCTAGCGTGGATTGTGTTTTACTTCAAAAACCAAAGTATTCTAGTTTACAGAAGGTCTACCTACCTATAGGCTACCTGGATTTATGAAATGTACTATATTTATAAATATGCTATTGCTACACTTAATGGCAAAAATTACACTGGTCTGTTGGACTTGAACAAAAATAAACCGGGGCGTCCCGGTGGCTCACACCGTTAGAGCGCTTACCATGTAGGCTGAGTCCTTGCTGCGGCGGAGCCGGGTTCAAATGGCCTGAGCTCCCTTTGCCGCATGTCTTCCCCTCTATCACCCCCTTTCTATCTATCACTATCAATAAAGCAAATAAATGCCAAAAAAAATTATCTTTAAAAAAAAAAAGCTTATGTATTCAGTCATTATTCAATGGTATACTAAAAATCCATGTGAAAAAAATTACTTCTCACTGTTCTCAGGTCAAATATTTATATGTGATTAAAATGCGATTAATTTCGATTAATTAATTACAAAGCCTCTAATTAATTAGATACATTTTTTTAATCGAGTCCCGGCCCTAGAAATAATATAATATGTTTGTAATGCTACAACCTCTATGGTTACAACATGTTAACCCCCCCCCCCCCACATGCTCATTAGCATGAGGCCTCCGTGATTCTTTTATGACGTCACCACATCAAAAAATCAACACGAGATGTGAAAACGGCCAAAACTGTCCGGTGGCCAGGGAAGAAAACAAGACAAGAAGAGGAGAAACGAGACAAAGACAGAGGTAACGTTACACAAAATAATTAATCTGTTATAGAACGTGATAGTAACCTGGCTTTTTAACATTAAGCTACATGATTCGCCTATTGCTAATCAATAAATAGCTAGCGTTAACTGCTAGCTAATTGCTAATCAATAAATAGCTAGCGTTAACTGTTTTAACGTCAATATTAATATTGTGGAGGGACTAAGTTGTTATAGAACATAATAATGTAGGTAACTACAATACTCCCACCTTACTTTCCTCTGGGACATTTGTAAATATTAGATTTTTTAAACAGGTGTTTACATTTGTTTACATTTTTATTGCCTTCTGGTTAGCTAACGTTTGCCCTGCTGGTAATAGTCACTTTTCCACCCCTTTATATATTATAGTTGTAAGCCTAGTTGTTAAAGTGCACATCATTAATGTTAATTAACCAATATCACATGAGAGGGAATGCTGTTTTGAATATCAGCACTGCTGTGATTCGGTCAAAGCCACCTAAAATCTTGCCTAGGGTGCCTGATTGGTTATGGCCGGGCCTGCCTATCCTGTCTGTAGCTCCATGCTCATTGATAGGACAGTGTCTGTGACAGTGACTGCTGGTACAGCGATAATACATCAGTATGAAGCCAAAATACAGTGATTAAGCTATAATTTAATGTCAATAAATGGATCAAAGGATGCTGAAATAACTACAATATGCTGGTGAAAAAGTCTGAATGTATGCTTTGTCAGGTCTGTCTGCAAGACCATAAGAAAACTACAGTTAAAATGATGGTTTTCTGAATGGAGTTTGGTTCAAAGCAAATCTCATTGCTGATTTCTGAAGTTTGTATGAGGCAGAAGTTCTCCTCTAGTTCAAGTACACCGCAGTATAAAGTGTGATGTATTTTTAAATTGGTCACAAATATGGCGTTTCATTTTAATTGATTATTTTCTAAAACAGCTGGGCAGTGTATTCTTTTGAAAACTGCTGAATGAGGAATATTTTCAGCTGTCGATTAATGCACTTTTATTGCTCTAGCAACAGCTATAGGCTTTAGGTCTCAGTATTTAAATTTACAGCACTGTTTTTATGACTGAAATTTATACAGAACACCTATACTTTGACTTTTAATGCATTGTTTTCTGGAAACATACAAGTTTGGAACTTCTGGAAGCAAGACTTATAAATATAAATATGCTCAGCAGATATTGACTGACATTGATTCCTGCTTGGCTGCAGAAAACAGCGGCACTAATCTGAAACTAACTTAATACATCTGCAGCGCTGACAGCACAGAACCAAAAGGACAGCCTGACTCATGCACTCTGACCAGAGACTCTGACTCATCGGCTGTCACACTTTTGCATTTTTCATGCGCTGAGAGAATCTGCTGTCAGTTTTCAAAAGTCAAACAGCTGTTGGCGTTCACATTTTTTCACAATGAGAGTTTTTGAGTGAAACAAATACTGAAGGATTTTTCCACTTCACATGAGTATGTGCAGAGTCATGAAAATAAAATAAGTATGAACATGTGTCATCCGTGTCAGAGATTTGCCAAAGTCAAAATTAAATCACAATACAAGAAGTATAATTAACCCTCTGGAGTCCACGAAAGCACCGGCGAAAAATGTATTCATGAGGTTGCAACGTAAAAACGAAGCAGCATGGAGCCCTGCTGTCAGCTTTTTCAGAAGTTTCCATGTCCAATTTAGTTCATCAAACCTTTTTCAGCAAATGTAAAAAATAAAAAACCGACCAAGTGTAAGTTTTTGCAGAGTTTTTTCAAATTTTGCAGTTTGCATTCAGCATTTTTAATGCAATCGTTTGTCTTCAATGGTTTTTTGTGTGATTTGTGTGTTTTTATGTGTGTTTTTTGTCATTTTTTTGTGTTTTGTGTGTCATTTTTTTGGGTGGTTTTTGTAAAAAAAAAAAAAGTATACCTTTTCGGTGGGTTTTTGTGGGTTTTAAGTGTGTTTTTATGTGTGTTTTTGTAAAAAAAAAAAAAAAAATAGTTTTTTATGTGTATTTTTGTAATTTCGTGTGTGTTTTGTGTGTGTGTTTTTGTGTGTTTTTTTGTGTTGAAAATGTTGATCCAGTAAGTGAAAATGAAAAAATAATCAGGTCATATAGGTGAGGTTGTGCTGAAAACAATACCAACATGGCATGGTGAACACTTTTTAAGTCGTTTATACAGGCAGAATGAAAAAGAGTCAAAAACCAACAAAATAACCCCAAACTCCAAAGGATTAAAAGCATTTCAGAAATGTGTGTGAGAGCACAACATTTTAGTTGTATGTATACAACGGGACTGACGATAGTGTCCCGTGTGAGAAAATAAGTTTTCCATGCAACTTAGAACCAATATGTATAGTTTAGACATTGGCATGAACATTCCTCATGCACAGATATTGCAGATTTTGCAGAAAGAGTCAAACTTTTCAGGTTGGCATTAGATGTATTCTGGGACTTTCCAATCTGGCATTAGGGTGAAAGAACTTGACTGACCTGCACAGTGCCCTGAACTCAACCCCATCCAACACTTTTGGGACACATCAGAAGCCAAGTTTTGTTGCCAAACATCAGTGTTGAACTATACTGATGCTCTTGTGACTGAATGTGAGCAAATGCCTGCAGCCAGGGTCTAAAATCTTGTAGAAAACCTGAAACCACAAGAGTTGGAGGCTGTTATAAGCTGTGTTACACAGATTTCTATGCACTATTATTTTTATTTTTTTACACTAGTATTTTTGTAGAAAGATTAAGCTGGAAAATTCATAAAACTTCCTCAATTGCACAAATAGGGTAAAAACTACCCTAGCTTTTGGTGGGTTTTTGTCTTGGATCAATTGTGTGCCATTGGAAGTTATGTACAGATGTAGATTTTCATAACCCTAACCCTGTGCTTTTTTCTAAACCATAAAAAGGTATTTTGGTGCCTAAAACTAAGAAAATTGCAACCGCAAAACAGCAATTGTCACACTTAAAACAGTCTTAAAATCTTGTCATATTTTAAGATACTATACAATTTCACACGTGAAACTGAAGCTGTGTTGTTGGAGGGTTTCAGCAGACGGATATACAAAGAAGAGGGTTGATATCTGCTCCGGTGCCCTTTTGGTGCGTCTAGCAGTGCACGAAAACAGTCGATGCTGCAAAACTGAGGCCCCAGGAAAAGCTTGTGACTTTAAAGCCAATATTCTTAATGACGGCGTCACGTGATGGCATTTGACCCTGCAACCTCCCGGACTTGCGCATGGAGGCAAACCAGGAAGTGCCTTAAGCTGCATTCTACCAAAGATTCCAGCAGGGGGCGCTAAGTTTGGCTGCAAAAAAAATCTGTCCATTCATTTCAATTAAAAATCTGAAAACTTCTCACTTGATTTATTACCTTAGAATTGTTTTTTAAGACAACACTATGGTCTCAATCGCTAGTAAAAAATCTTCTTGAAGAGAATTTCATGTTAATAGTGTAAATAATGGCCCCATTTAGAAGAAAATAGAAGATAAAGAATCGTATGATTTGGGGCGTGGCTACCTTTGATTGACAGGTCACTAACAAGGCGAGCCGTCATCAGGAGAGAAGCAGAACAATGAGTATCCACAGCAACGTGTCAATAAAGTTATATATAACGTTATATAGATACAAAAAAGGACATTTGGTCTCATAACTTTGAGCCTTTCACTGTATTTTTTACACTTAATGACAGTTTATTTGAACGTTTTGTTCATTAAAAATGTCTTGTTCAGCGTTTGGTTGGACTAACAGACACTCCAAGGAGTCGCTGCTCAGTTTTCTGAGGTCAGTAATGAACATTTTGTTTTTGTTTTTATGCTAGCCAAAACTAACATCCCAGTTAATGCTCCAGTTAATGCTAACATGAATTTGCAGCAGCTTCTCTCAGTCAGGTTGAGGTGTAGAGAGGCTGTAGTCAGTGATCAGATCCCTCTCCTCCTCCACAGTCCAGATATGGTCTGCTCCGCGTATCAGAAACAAGATGGCGACGAGTGTAACGCTGATGCTTCCAACGGGCCACAAACCAACGGGTGATGTCACGGTGACTACGTCCATTATTTATATACAGTCTATGATTTGACCCAAACAGACTTTTCCCATTAGACATCCGTATATTGGTGGCTAAATATAATTGAGTGTCATCACTTCCATTAAATTACTTGTTTCACCAAAAGAATTTGATTTATTCAGTTTGATGAAATCCAGGAAGTCTTGCTGTGTGATTAAATCAGTTTATCCCCATTCCAGTTGGCCGAATGCTGAACCGTAAAAGTATCTGGCACAATTGCACGATGGGCCCCATCTTCGGAAGATCCGGTTACTTTTATACACAAAAGTTTGCTTCACGCGCCCTTGACCCAAGTTCCTCTACGGACATCTCATTAACCCTCTGGAGTCCATCTATTTATTGAAAATACACATAATTTATTTACAGTAAAAACTTTATTTATATATGATATGTAGACAAGCTGAGAAAGCCAGTTAAAGTTCAATCATAGGAGCTTTCACAGTGTGTCATTTATGTTTCTAGACCATTTTTAAAATGTGAATTTTCTTTCTACAATGAAAACTATTACTATTTTTAATTTACATGCAAATAGACTGTTTTGTAGTTTCATTATTTATTATTTTTTCTGCTGTTTTTGTGTGTATAAATGGTAAAAAAATAAATAAATAAATAAAAAAAAAGGTACTTTTCCATTGACACCTGTGTCTTTTGTTTGTATTTTGGGTTCCTGGCAGCTTTAGACTTTGTTAATTAAAATAAAATGAAAAATCTGACTGATAGCCAAGTTTGTGTGGAGAAAAAGGAGCCATGCATGTGATGTAAGGACAGACTGAAAGATGCTGAACAGAGACAGAAATGAATGCATGGGAAGTTGACAAATTTGAACCAAAATCTCCTGGACTTCAGAGGTTTAAAGGAATCAATCATCTCCATGTTCTCTGATTGCGGGCCAGCTATTGAGCCTCATATCAGGACTGTTTTAAAAATGTGTTTACTGTTCCTTGATATCGTATTGTGAAAAGTTGATGTGACCTGATGCTGGACTTGGCGGCTTCCTCCACATCACCATCCATCAAACTGTCTGGGCCGGAGTCATCTGGCACTTTTTCCTTGAACACAGTGTTCTTCATACAAGCTGTCCTCGCCAAGGTAGACTGTTATTGGATATTGATTCACACTCCATTTATCAATCTTATATCTGAAGGGTTCAAGTAGCAGGATCTGTGATCATATTTGATGTATTTCAAAAGGAAAGAGTTCAGCCTTTCCTCTACTTCTGCGTTTGTTTATGAAACTTTTATTTTTCTCTGTCTCTTATCTTCTGTCCTTGGTTTGGGTTCACAACAGGCCTCTACTAGAGCTGCATCTGATTATTTATTTCACAAATTAATTTACAGGTTACCACTTGCCTTTATTTACTTGAAATGGACAAACCTTCACCCCTTGGGATACTTAATTCTGCACAGAAAGCAGAGCAATATGACACAACATGGCAGGGAAAGAATAGGTGGAACTGATATCTTTTCTACTTGGTTAACCCACTAAAGAGGTAAAAGTAATAACTGGCTCCCATTATTCTCTATTACAGTGATTCCCAACAGGGGGGGCCCGACCCCCCCAGGGATGCGGCAAAGATCCACGAGGGGTCGCAAAGACCTTTTGATTTTAAGAGATGTAATAAATCTAATGTGTTGAATATAGATGAGTCAGCATTTAATTAAACTACTAAAAAAGGGCTACATTAAACATTTATTCATTTATTTAAATAGAAAAATCACTATAGAAAAGTGTAAAAATAAAGGCTATATTGCGAGAATAAGGACATGTGTAACATCCCTCCTGCAGTATACACAGGTAACCTCACCTAGCGGTAACCTCACCTAGCGGTAACCTCACCTGGCGGTAACCTCACCTAGCGGTAACCTCACCTGGCGGTAACCTCACCTTGCGGTAACCTCACCTAGCGGTAACCTCACCTAGCGATAACCTCACCTAGCGGTAACCTCATCTAGCGGTAACCTCACCTAGCGGTAACCTCACCTAGCGGTAACCTCATCTAGCGGTAACCTCACCTAGAGGTAACCTCAGCCAGCGGTAACCTCACCTGGCGGTAACCTCACCTGGCGGTAACCTCACCTAGCGGTAACCTCACCTAGCGGTAACCTCATCTAGCAGTAACCTCACCTAGCGGTAACCTCACCTAACAACAGAAACACAGAGCTAATGGGAAAATGGTGAAGCGTCAGGGAGACGAAAATGCTGAATATCTCAAAAAGAAAAAGAGAGGGTACCATGAAAGTCACATTGAGTTCGGCTTCATAGAAGCAATGGACAATGGGGGGGGGGTCGGGTATTGTAGTTGATACTCAATGAGCTCATGTCCGCTTGATGGAGCCAACATACAGCTGGTCAGTGGCCTTCCCTCCACAGCTGCACATTATCTGCAGACGCTGTTTAAACATGCAGACAATGTTGTTAACCATCTACAGCAAACTGTGTCTTTCATTCTTCTTTATCATGCATACAAACTCTCGCTGCAAGTGCACCTGATCGTGTTGCAGGTGCTCTTGCAGAGGACCGATGAATTCATTTAGAAAATCTTGTAAAAGTGTCGGGAAACGTTTAAAGGTAGGCAGTTTTACGGTCCCTGTCTTGTGTTGATGTGCTGATGTGGTTGACCAGTTATTGTTTTTCCCATGTGTCCTTGAAGGAACCATCAGCAGAGTGCAGATTTGGAGCACTTGGTCTAGGCCAAGGTTATTATAGTTAACGAAAACTAACGAAATAACGAAAACTAGAATTGAAAAAACATTTCTGTTAACTGAAATAAAAATAAAAACGAGTTTTCAAAAAAAACGATAACTAACTGTAACTGTATTTTGTGGTTACAAAACTAACTAAAATTATAGTGAAAATGTCCTTCGTTTTCGTCTTTGTCAACTTTTTTCATACGTAAACCTTTTTGGTTGATATGAAATCAATTTAATCTATCTGGTTTTATGACTTAATAAACTTATTGGGGCTGAGATGGATCAGACAAAGGAAATAAAGGAAACATTTATTGTGACCTCTTTGAATCTTGCACCCAACAAATACCCCATTACAAACAACTAAAACTAACACTAAAACTAATAAAAACTAAACTAAAACTAAGCATTTTCCAAAAAACTAACTGAATTTAAAAACAAAAATTGATAACAAAATTAAAACTAAAACTAATGAAAAATCCAAAACTACTATAACCTTGGTTGAGGTGCTCCTGAAAGGATAAAAACCAAGTATAAACACTGCACAAACACTCTTTGTTTGGTTTCCGCTTTGTTTTCACTTTAAAACATTTATACTTCATATTGCTCACACATCCACATTTACATTACATTACTGATGTTACTGACTTAGACACTTCACATTTGTTCTTATAACCTCGGTTGTTTAAGTGAATTTAATAAATGCATTAATTTCTAGACATCTATTGTGTCCTATGCCGTATTAGCCGGGTTATGACAGTAACATTAGTCTATCTATCTTTCTTTTTTATTTTTACCATTTATACACACAAAAACAGCAGAAATAATAATAAATAATAAAACTATTTAGTTTTCATTGTAGAAAGAAAACTCCCATTTTAAAAATGGTCAAGACACATAAATTGCACACTGTGAAACCTATATAGGCTAAATAAAATTATTACTGTAAATAAAACGTGTATTTTCAATAAATACATGGACTCCAGAGGGTTAAAGACAAAGATTAACATGCAGTATTTAGACTAAAAGGAATTAAACATTTGTCACCAATTACCTCAAAGTTAAAAACAGTTTAAAGTTAGCTATGTTTTATATATATATTTCTTTTTAAAGTTATCAGTTTAACAGCAGATGAAGACAGCTATGTACGTACTCCCTGTCTGAAAAGGACTTAACGTTAGCTAGAGTGCTAGAATTAGCTTCTGCATTTGCTAACGGTTAATGCCCGTTAGCTTGTTGTTTTTATGTTGTATGTTGTTTTTATGCCCTTGTAAAGCACTTTGTGTTGTTTTTTTTCCTGTGAAAAGCGCTTTATAAATAAAAATGTACTTACTTACTTACTTCTACAGGTAAAACCTCAAAATTTCATAAATGTTTCTGCTACACTTAGTGGAATTGAGGTACTAAAACTGCACAATCAAAAACACATCTGGTTACACTTGGAGAATAAAAGATGAGTCTTGAAAAATCTTTTTCATTGAACTGCAATTGTTAGATTTATGACACTGTTTATAATCTGCTGACTGCTGAGAACTGGGTCATATGTTTTACATTTGGATCATTTTTGACCCAGCAACTAAGGACTTTTATTCTAGTTTAACTGTATTTGATCAGGCAGTTTATGTGTGCGTGTGAGATCATGAAGTCAATACTTACATGCCTACACAGAACCCATGTCTGTGTTTATTCCTGTCTGTTTGCTTTTTTCAGATGTATATAACCCGGGTCATGTATTTTTGTCTGCGTTTAACATCCGTGAACTTTGAACTCAACACCACATTTCAAAGTTTCACATGATATAACGTTATGTTTACTGACTTGTCCCCCCCTTTGAAGCTGTACTGGAGTTTTTATATTGGGTTTTACATGTGAACAAACCTACATCTTCTATTTATTTATTTTTTGTCAACAAATGATGGTGCATTCACCTGCTCCTTGAAAGGTCCCATTTTATTATAGTATATATATTTTATTTCTCAGAACTAATTAACAAAACATACAGTCATGGAAAAAAATATTAGTCCATTGTTTTCTTCAATTTCTTGTTCATTTTAATGCCTGGTACAACTAAAGGTACACTTGTTTGGACAAATATATTTATAACAACAAAAATAGTCTATATCTAGCCATTTTCCATGGATTTCTTGATGATAACAAAAATCATTAACAAGAAAACCATGGAAAATGTCTAGATATCAGCTATTTTTGTTGATATCATTATATATACAAATGTACCTTTAGTTGTATCAGGCATTAAAATGAACAAGAAATTGAAGAAAACAAAGGTTGTCAAATATTTTTTTTTCCATGATTGTATATTCCCTCAAACCAATAAAATATTGTCTGACTTGTTGTGAGGGTTAATGTTAATAAATAACTTTTCTAACTAATGGTCACAACCTAATACCATATTACAAATTACTAATCATAAATCTATAACATTACTATGTTGATTTCTGCTGTTGGGTTTATGAAGCAACCTAATTAGACATATTTACTTAAGTTTTATAATGAGTAGATGTCAGTAAACTTTCATGCTAACGTTAGCTCACTAGATGATGCAAGATTGGTCTGCTATGCTAACGTCATTAAGATACAAAGCAGTTTTTTGTGACAACAAAGCAATTAATATTTGTAGTAGCAAGGTTGCTGGTGTTTATCAAGTGTTAACATTAGCTAACAAGCTAACGTTGACTGTCAGCTTTCCCGCTTTTTAGCATGTTTGCGCTGTCATTATTAGCACGTTAGCATGCTGGCATTAGCATTTAGCCTCAGAGCACAGCTAACACTCATATTTAACCCTTGTGCCTTCCCCGGGCATTTTTGTACATTTTTCTCTTCTTTTTCCCCAATTTTGGCAGTGTTACAGCTTGAGGCATGAATTTTTGCAGGAACTTTTCTTTTTAGTAATATTTTTAAAATCCATTGTCATTAACCCTCTTTTATACTCCTTTGGTGCATTTACTACCCCTAGAACTGGCATATAAAGGGTTAACATTCTGAAAATGATTTAATGTTTGGTAGTTTTGAACAAGTCTGAAGTTGTTTAAGAGATTTATGGGATTTATTCATTTTTTGTTTTTTTGGAAGAAATTATGGAAAACTTCAAATATATAAACTGGCATATAAAGGGTTAAAATTCTGAAAATGATTGGAGTTTTGAACACGTCTGAAGTTGTTTAAGAGATTTATGAAAAAAAATCGGAAAAAAATATTGATGTATGGTGATTTAATAGCAGTTTTAGTGTGCGTGGCCTTTTTTTGGCCACAAGGGTCATTTGAGGAGGGCATAAGGGTTAATATACTTAACTTTGAAAATGCATCAATTATAATATATATTTGTCATTGTGATGATATGACATATGAAGAATATATATATTTATCACAAAGACATGCTACAATGCTTTTATTTTGAAAATAGGGTTGTAACTTATCCTTCGTCTATGGACACATTTTCTCAGTATTAGATCTGCGAAATTGCAGTTGACTGTAAATATACTTTGTTGTCTAAAACACAAAATTAAATGTGACTATTATAAACAAAAACACTTCATCATGTAGGAAAGAAAACTTACAGAACACAAAAACTCCATGTTGCAATCAAATCTACCCTGGAATATTAAAACTCAGTCAGAGGGGAGACCAATCAAGTAATGGAGACAATATGTGTTTTTAAAAAAAAGAAAGAAAGAAAGAATAGAAGGCCATAATATTCAGTGTTAGCTGTTCTCTGCCTTAGTTACATTCCCTTTCTGTTCTCAACTTTGCTTTGGAGACTCAAGTTGAAAAGGACAAGAGTGTCAGAGTGAAACTAGGTTGAAACTTTTCTCCAGAGAATAAATAAGAATGTCGAGTTTTTCAGCTGCTATGGGTTTTTCTCTCCAGTTGTGCATTTTTTTTTTTTGTTTCAATCATGTTTAATTGACATTTTGACAAAACAAAAGGACACACATGATTTTTATTTTTTTTTCTAATTTTGCCTTTGGATGGGCTGGAGAAAATGATGATATACCGGTCAGTTGTTCAGATTTTTTTCACAAGTTCTTAATGTTTTTGCTTGTCTAATATGGCATTTAATTTATCTACCTTCTCTGTGCTTACATTACAATATTTATGTAAAAATACTTGCCTTTTTGCATCTTGTCCCTCGTCTCTATTCCCTTAATTTGATGTCACCTCTCAACTGTTTAAAATACTTATGTGAGGAAAAAAACCAAAACCCTTTGGGGGATTTTCTCTCGTTCAACAACTTTAACCAAAGCTTCAAACCTTGTAGGTTGGAAATACAGTGGGTTTTTTTTTTGGGAAATAACAAATCTGACTGTGTTCTAATTGTTGTTAAAGCTCTTCATTCCTCAGATTAAATGCTGAAATTGGCCCTGACCTGCAGCCATGAAGTTATGACATTATAATAAGCAATAGTGCCACCTGCTGGATGCTGCTCACCACCTGCAAACAAAATGTTATTATTTTATAATAATCTTTGTCTTTAACCCTCTGGAGTCCATGTATTTATTGAAAATACACGTTTTATTTACATTAATAATTTTATTGATATAGGTTTCACAGTGTGCAATTTATGTGTCTAGACCATTTTTAAAATGTGAATTTTCTTTCTACAATGAAAACTATTATATTTTTAATTTACATGCAAATAGACTGTGTAGTGTAGTTGTATTATTTATTATTATTTCTGCTGTTTTTGTGTGTATAAATGGTAGAAAATAAAAAAATAAAAATGGTACATTTCCATAGACACCTGTGTCTTTTGTTTTTATTTTGGGTTCCTGGCAGTTTTATACTTTAATTAAAATAAAATGAAAAATCTGACTGATTGCCAAGTTTGTGTGGAGAAAAAGGAGCCATGCATGTGATGTAAGGACAGACTGAAAGATGCTGAACAGAGACAGAAATTAATGCAGAGGAAGTTGACAAATTTGAACCAAAATCTCCTGGACTTCAGTTTTGGTCTGACCTCCTTCAATAAACGCTTACGTTTAGAGATGTCATATTGATATTTTCAGTTCTAAAGAAGTTTTAAAAGCTTCCAAAGCAAAAAAGAAAATTTTATGACTAAGTTTTTATATATTTTAAGTCAAACTTATGCTTGATGGACCTTCAACCAAACACTGCAAACACTCGCTCTTACTTGCTTTTTATTTTATTGTTGGAGCTTTCACTTCACTTCACTCGTCCACATTTTAACACATGATTTGTAATTTTCAGTCCTTTTTTCAGGCGTCTAAACAACAGTAAGAATAGATGGATTTTGGTGACATTGTGAAGCAGCATTCGTCTGATAAAAACCTTGAGACACAATTTTGTAAAACAGAGCAATGATGAGCAAAGCTCCAGGAAAAAAAGCTAGCAGGTGGACCTTAATTTGCAACTGGATAAGAAATGCTCGGAAACGTGTTTTTGCAGTTTTATTACAGAATTGGATTCAAAAACAAGAAAAACAGTTGTTCAGTGGACTCAGTTATCTCATTTCTTGGGCTGTACCAAATTCAATGTTGTTACATTTGGTACTTCTAAGTAATAATTCTAATTCTGGGGTAAAATTCCATGAAAAATATTCCCCAAGTGATTTATTGGATTAAATGTTTGGATCAAAAGAGTAGGAAATAATCCCACAAAGCCACTTCTTGAATCTAATTTTACATGTAGTAAATATTAATAATAATGTCATCTAATCTTTATCTGGAACTGTGCAGAAATACCAGGTCTAAACAGGATGAATCATGCAAAAAAAGAGGTTGATTTCATTAAAAATATTCGAAAAATTCAAACAATTCGGTACAGTTCAGAAATTTTAGGTAGAGAAGTGACTCATTCTGCCATGATTGCTTGTAGTTCACATGGAGTGTGGCGCCCACATCTTCTAATATCACAAATTAATTTATCGATCAGTAGGCTATTGTACAATTAATAATGAGGCATTACTTTTTTTAATAATGAGGCATTACTTTTCTCACATTTAATCCTTTTTTTGCAGCAAACAGTTAAAGGCGAAATACGTCCAGAAAAATGTAAAACAACAGATAGTTATACGTTTTACTACAATTCAACTAAAATAACTCAAACAAAATGACATTTTAGCCGACAGTAGCTGTAAATTAAGGCTTTACCTTCTTATGTGGACAGATATCACTGCATTCAAAAAAATAACTGCATGCTGAAAACACTAACTAAATTCCACAATAAAAGTTCTTTACGTGTTAAAAAACAGGGTGGTTTTAATTACTACTTAATCTCTACGTCAGCTATTTTTGCATAGTTTAAAATGAAACAGCACTCACTCACACACACACACATACATACTTTTACAAGTGCAACAATGTTAAGGCATTCAAGAATCCTCCCAAACAGACCTGCGTCCACTTTAAGACACCCGACATCGCTTTAAGAGCTGTTAAATAAATAGTAGATTATTTAATATTTGTTGTATATTATTTTATACACCATACAGCATGTAAGATTGGAGGTAAAGCAACATGAGTTTTAATAAATGGTAATAAATTAAGATCAATTAGAAGAAGTATTTTGATTTTCTGAAACTTCATGTTAAAGTTTGAAAACTGTGCGTATTCTGACTGATGTACGTAACATATTACTCAGCTGTAAAGACATGCATTATGTATTTTCACAGTTCCATTTAATACCATGATCACTTTTTCTCCATAAAAAAGTGTCCTTATAGTGGAGCGGCTAAGTGATATAATCATTCAATTACTTGAAATTCCAAGATGGCGGCCATTTTTCAAGATGGCTGACACCTTAGTGAAGCAGTTAAGTGATACAATAAAATAAGGTGGTGGCCATCTTGAAAAATGGCCGCCATCTTGGAATTTCAAGTAACTGTGCGTGGTTTATTGTCAAATGACCCATAGATACTGCTCATGCCATTTTTTATGCTTGTATCACCAAATAAACCATTATATCATTTAATTGCTCCATTAAGGTGTCGGCCATCTTGAAAATTGGCCGCCATCTTAAAATTTCAAATGTCTTCAATCTTGTCAAGTGACCCATGGAGAGTGTTCATGCCAATTTCACGCTTGTATCATAAACTGAACGATTCTGCCAAAAATGAGCACTTAGCCGCTCCACTATTACAGAAGACCTGCATGAGTATTGGACGGAAATTAATCTTTGACACTTTAAGGAGAGGTGTGGTGGTACTTTTAAAATTTCCTATTGTGAAAGAATCTCTTAAAATGACTAAAACCAACAATGAAATGAACAAATATTGTCTATCTTTATCTTATCTTCCCTTTTTGAAAAAAAAAAAAATGAAAGTATACATGTGACCCGAAACACTGGAAGCCTGAGTCAACGTATACGGTTATTATCTAAAAACATTTATCATGTGAGTCCGTTGTTAAAGTTTGATCTGATTTTCACATTAAGCCTATAAATAAAACACACTGTAAAATATTACACTAGCACACATAGTGACAATATACAACAGGTCCTATTTATGCATTGTTAATTTATTGATATCTTAAAGTGAAAAATGTTGCAGATTTTAGCTTAATTTTCTAGTGAGTGGTTTTAAACCCCTGCTCTGGTTTGATGGGTCGTCCTCTCACTGCACCGCGCATGACCCGCTGGGCAGGAAGTCCTGCACGTACACCGCCACGGCCTTGGTGAGGTAGGTCATGCTCCCAAAGCGGCCACTGGGGGCGCTGTCGTACAGCAGCCTGCACACTCCGGTGGACGGGTCTCGCTCCAGGATGTGCTCCTCTGCTCCCAGGTCCTTCTGGAGAAGAGTAAAAGAAGAAAATCCTGTCTTACTCAGGCGGCAACCTCCGGGTCTGAGCAGGGAGGCAAACCAGGAAGTGCCTTAAGCTGCATTCTACTGAAAATTCCAGTAGGGGGCGCTAAGTGTGGCTGCAAAAACATTTCTGTTCAATTCAAAAATGAGAAAACTTCTCACTTGATTTATTACCTCAGAATTTTTTTTTAGGACAACATTATGGTCTCAATCGCTAGTAAACAAATTTCTTCAAGACAATTTGATGTTAATAAGAGCAACAATCCTAATCCTTATTTTATTCTTGTGGCATTGCCAGTGAGTATGTTTATTTGTATTTGTACATTTGTTTAGGAGGATTTAACATGTTGTCAAGTTATATTTGTTATACTTGACTTATGTACATGGTTTATATTGTCTGTATTATTTGTTTATTTTCAGTTTTACCTGTTCTTCATTAAAATCCTGCCAAATACTTCACACGGCCTGATCATTGGAGGAGATTTTTGGAGAGATGAGTTAATCTGACTGTTTCATAACTCAGATGAGAACAGTACATGTCCTTTGAGGTCCTGCTCACCTGATCCTTGTAGAACATATCGTTGGCCACGTGGACGATCTTCTCCACGTGGATGATGGAGCCGATAGTCGGGATTTCTACGTCGGCCAGCATGGTGAGCACCAGGATCGCCTCCACCAGCAGCTGTCGGTACTCAGGTTGAGGGACCCGGTTTAAGACAGTCTCCACATGGACGGAGAACTTGATCTCTCCTGGTGTCATCTGGAGGCAGAATTCAGAGGTCAACACCCCTCATTTGACGGTTAATACCAGGGTTCAGTCGGTGTAAATACTTCTAAACTGGTTTGATATTAAGCCAATTGTCTCAGATTTTTATGTTGGGGATTTTGTTTCTTTTGGGTTCAAAATGTTGATCCACCAAGTCGAAGTGAAAAAAAATATATAGGTGAGGGTGTGCTGAAGAACAATTATACAAATGTTAATGGTAATGGTAAACATTGTTAAGTGGTATATACAGACAGAATGTAGCCCAAAAAAACAGAATTCAAAGGATTAACAAAAGTTAAGCAGGAGGGGAATGGAGATAATACCAGATCAGCAAAAATTACAGAAAAGGCACAAGAAAAAAGTAGCAAAAATGGGGACAGTCATCAAGTGGATCTCTTACCTCTCTGGTGGTTGAAGAAGGAAGGACAAACCCTTCTATGGACAAACCGTGGCACTAGAAAAAAAATGTGGTAATTACTAAAGCCCCAGTTTAAAAATCTTCTGGCTTACTGTTGTTGAGGTTTTTTTACAAAGATTATTACTTTTGGCGATATTTTGACTTTTGTACTTGCTTTACAAAACAAGAAAACATTAATGAAATCGATGTATCTGAATTGTTTACCCTTTAAAGGACACTCCTTGAAATTGAAAATGTCAACCCTGAAGTGTTATTGGAGGATATTACAAGACTTTTTGCAAAATGTTTCATTTTTATATTGCAAATCGAGGTCAATTGAATCATTATTATTATTATGTTTATTATAGTCTCTTTCCCGCAGCAACCCTACATAGACAACACATCATCTGCATCCATCAACACTTTATCTTTTACCTGTAAACTATTTATTATCTTTTTAGACTACTTATTACATATGCGTAATGTACACCTGTCTTTTTTAAAGCACCTTATTTATGAGAAGCACACGTAAATTTAGTTGTATACTTTAATACAATGACAATAAAGGAAAGCTTGAATCTTGTACGATTTACTTATTGGTCAGATGTAGAATTCCATGTGGTTCTATGAGCTACAGAGAGCGAGGAGACCTGTTATAGATGCTCAAACTACCAAATATGTTTCTTTACCTGATAAAGGGTTAAACTGAAACTGACCTTCTGCAGGATCTTCCAGACTTTCTGGTAGAAGCCTACGGGGACTCGGTTCAGAGCTCCGTCCAGGCGCCTCCTGCGCAGCCATTGGCCGTGTCTGGTATCCTTGGCAACCGGAAGGCATTCTGGGATGTCCAGAGACTCTATGGAGGGCAGCCTGTACCTCTGAACAGCCACAACAACAAGAAAACAATATTCAAAGCTTTGTTTGTAGTGCAAGAACAGTGCCCTCTTCTGCGTTTGAAGCGTAAAGCAAGCAGACTATAAACGTGAGCTCATGGTGATGTTATTGGCGTTTATTGCGCAGCGTTTGGTTAGTCGTGTACAACTTGTAATGGCAGAAACTTTTACCCCAGATTCAAAGTTTTCTAAGTCCACAGACTGAGCTCGCAAGCCCTGAGAGGCAGAAGAGGAACAGAAAGGAGGGGAGGAAAACAAAATGAAGCACAAAATGAAAAACATAAAACTAGGCAGGTAATGGAAGTCTTACTGATGGATGAAAACAGTGATGGCAACAAAACCACACCAAATCCAGTGGATTCTGGCTTCTTTTTGTCGCTAAATTAAGAGTCACAGCATACATGAATAAAAAATGGATGAAAAATGGCAAAAAATCAGGTTAGAAAACAATAGATGATGGGTGAATAAAAAGAAAATCATCATCCTACAGCAGCATAATAACAAAGAGCCATTTACCAATTAGTCAATCAACAAAAATATGTTGTTTAAATCATTTATCAAGCAGAAATGCCAAATATTTGCCAGTTCCAGCTTCTCAAATGTAAATACATGCAGCTCACCTTCACCGTAAATTAAAATAAATTGGATAAATGTTTTGGTTTTGAACAAAATACCATTTGTGTCTATTTTTTGGCATTATATTGACCAAACTATTAAAATAAAAGAATAATCTGCACCACATGAATGTAGGAATATACATTTGATGGTGTGTTTTTTATATAAATATTTATTTTAATATTTATAATAATATATCTGTATTCATTTAATGCTGACCAAAATGTGACATTGTTTATACATCAATAATAAAATACTAATTAAAAAAAACAACAACAATATAATGGGGTTAAATGTAGAGGTTGAATTTCCCCATTGTGCGATTAATAAAAGTAATTAATCTTAATCTTAAATCTCTATAAATAATGGTCGGATTGATAATGAAAACAATTATTAGTTGCAGCCTTAATGCCAATGAAAACGTATCAACGACATATTAAAGTAAGCAGCCACAGTATAGCAGAGTGTTAATGGCTCATATGATCTGCTTCATGACTTTTAATTGATGTTTGTGTTAATTATTTCAGATGAATTAACACCCAGAAAATCACGTTATTGTTGTTCTTGTCACCTTGCGAGAGAAGGACAGTGACTGGTCGAGCTGAAATGGAGACAAAAAAAATCTACTGTGTATTATAAACTTCCTACAAACCTGTTTATACCCAAATCTTCTAAACCAGCACTTTTATCTATTGTAATTTCAGGGATAATTTCAAATTAATGAAGTGAAACCCCTTTCAATTAGCTAATTAAAGACCAAGTCTAATCACAAACACCAACACCATCATCACCATCATCACTTTGATCAGCTCTGTCAAAGACAACCTGAGATCCCTCTGCATCTGAATCAGAGATAAAATTAAAAATGAATTATGACCGGTTTTCTCTGTCTAATTTAATTCACCAGCAGCCCATTTACCACAATGAGACCTCAGCATCTACTCCTTATCTATCTACTCTGTCATCACCTTAACTGAGTCAGTCAAAGACACCCTGCGGTCCATCTGCAACAGAGGAAACACAATGAACCGCGCTGTTTCTTGACAAATAGCTGCAAAGTCTTATCACTTTTTACAGGACTGAAAGCCAGTGACACATGAATAACATCCTTCACAATATCAGTGAAATTGTTTTGTTTTTTTTTCAATTCACAACTCCACAGCCAGATGATTTATCTCCTCTTAACATCATCATCACCTCTGCAACAGGATCTGTCAAAGACAACCTGGGTTCCTGGATCGAAACAAAGACAAAACAGGAAGTATTATGAAGTCGAGTTTCATTGCTTACGTTGAAAACTGTGAAACAATCTTAATCCATCAACAATGGTCCATTTGCTTGCCTAAAGGGATTTTATTTGAGTGGGGTTGTATGAGGTACTTATCTATAGTTAGTGTAGTAGATGGTGATCGCAACATTTCAAATTTGGAGAAGCAGACAGGAGTACCGACAGACAAGAGTACCGACAGGCAAGAGTACCGACAGGCAAGAGTACTGTAAAGGCAAGAGTACCATCAAAGGCAAGAGTACAATGAAAGGCAAGAGTACAATGAAAGGCAATAGTACAGACAAAGGCAAGAGTACCGATACAGGCAAGAGTAACGTCGAAGGCAAGAGTACCGAGAAAGCCAATAGCACCGTCGAAGGCAAGAGTACAATTAAAGGCAATAGTAACGACACAGGCAACAGTACCGTCAAAGGCAACAGTACCATCAAAGGCAAGAGTACCGATACAGGCAAGAGAACCAACAAAGGCAACAGTACAGTTTAAGGAAAGAGTACTGACAGAGGCGAGAGTACCGTCGAAGGCAAGAGTACAATTAAAGGCAAGAAGACTGAGAAAGGCAAGAGTACAATTAAAGGCAAGATGACCAAGAAAGGCAAGACTACCGTCAAAGACAAAAGTACCGACACAGGCAAGAGTACCCTCAAAGGCAAGAGTACAATTAAAGGCAAGAAGACCGAGAAAGGCGAGAATACTGTCGAAGGCAAGAGTACAATTAAAGGCAAGAAGACCAAGAAAGACAAGAGGACCGTCAAAGACAAGAGCACTGACACAGGCAAGAGTAACGAAAGAGGGAAGAGTACTGACACAGGCATGAGTACAGAGAAAGGCAAGAGTACCAACAAAGGCAACAGTACAGTGAAAGGCAAGAGTACTGACACAGGCAAGAGTACCGTCGAAGGGAATATTACCAACAAAGGCAAGAGTACCGAGAAAGGCAAGAGTACCGTCAAAGGCAAGAGTACCGACAAAGGCAAGAGTACTGACAGAGGCTAGAATACCGTCGAAGGCAAGAATACAATTAAAGGCAAGAAGACCAAGAAAGGCAAGAGGACCGTCAAAGACAAGAGTACCGAAAGAGGCTAGAGTACCAACACAGGCAAGAGTACCGTCGAAGGCAAAAGTACAATTAAAGGCAAGAGGACAGAGAAAGGCAAGACTACCATCAAAGACAAGAGTACCGATACAGGCAAGAATACCGTCAAAGGCAACAGTACAGTTAAAGTCAACAGTACTGTCAAAGGCAAGAGTACCGAAAGAGGCAAGAGTACCGTCGAAGGCAAAAGTACAATTAAAGGCAAGAGGACCGAGAAAGGCAAGACTACCGTCAAAGGCAAGAGTACTGTCAAAGGAGTCTTGTGGCTTTAAAGACAGCATAGATAAAAGTCTCAGAACCGGGAGTGTCCTGAATGCCGTCTACTGTAGCTAATACACTGATGATGGATAACTGCCTCATACAACTCCACTTCACTAAATCCGAACTATCCCTTTAATTGGTCTTAATCAGCAGATGGAGTTTATTCCAATTGAAAATGTGTCTGCAGGTGACAAATCAAAATCAATTAAAGCTTAAGGCTCTGGAAAAAGTTGAGTAAGTGAACCTTGAACTTTGAGATTAAAGATTTGCAACTGAGCATCTTCCATCTGATGATGAAGGCTGTGGGATACAGCTGAAAGCTCCGGGACACACTTCATTTGTAACAGACAGAAATTAAAACAGCGAAAAAGAAACTCTTGTGGATATTCTAAATGATCTGATAGGTGATGCTGACATGAAAGCTTAATTAACACCTACAGCATATTCTGAATTTCTACTTCATTCACTAATAACGAATGTCCTTACTGTGAAAAAGAGAAACAGATATAATACTGTGATAGTTAATATTCCTTCATGTTATCATCACCTTTAATGAATCCGTCAAGGACAACCTGTGCTCCGCCTGCAACACAGAGACCAAGTTGTAAATAAATCACAGTCAACCAGCTGCTCCGGTGATTTATTTGAAACTCAACAATTTTCTAATTCATTTCTATCTATTGAAGATTTTTTTTTTCAGCAGCAAAAATACACATTTTGCCATCTAAACCTTAATTTAACAACAATCAGCAACAATCTGAATTATGTCCACATATTTCCTCTGATGCAGCTCATGCTTTTATTTCTCCACTATTATTTTTCAGCCAAGTGAATTACCCACTTATCAAATTCAATCAATCATCGTCACCTTACTGGGGTCCACCAAAGACAACCTGTGTTCAAGCTGTGAAAAGACAAAAGTCAGTTTGTCGAAAAGCACAATATTTTCACGAAAAATCCTCCTCTTCTTTAATCTCATCCACTTACTCTCTTTCAATTTCAGCAGCACTTTGACTGGATTGGTTCCACCAGTAGCAGTACCACAGTGACAGTTTGGTGATAAAAAGTTTGTTATTTTGGCCCTCAGTCCTCTTTAAAATGTATGTGTGTTTTTCACAAACATGTCATTTGTGCAGAATAATACAGTTCTAATGACAAAACAAGAAGAAAAAAAGGCAAGTTGAATTTCTCTGATAAAGATTTTGTTTTTTTTAAGTGGAATAAAATGAAAACATTTTTTTGCCCACAAGTGTCATTAATGTTGGGGGTGGTCTCTACATGCTATATATATTGAATATATTTAAATTAGACATGTAGAATAAAGTGATTTTGACAGAAGTATCACATTTTTAAGCTTCTTTTTGGTTCCTTTTTCTAATGAAAACTTTAGTAACATATGATGCGTTCAAGGACTGTTGGAAAGTTCAGATTCCGAGGATAACACCTGTTTTCCCAGTTTCCTTCTACAATAAACTGTGTTTTTTTTAGCAATTACTTAAAGAAACGTACATTTCAATCAGCGGTTCAGAGGGTTAATATTATTTGTTTAAATCTGAACTGCCACAGTATTTATTCCACCTCTAAGCAAAAAAGTGTTTTGTGATGTCACTACTAGAGGGCTCCTACCATCTTCATGTCACTCTTCAGTTTGCTGATGCCGGCTCTCTCGCTCTTGGTGGCGCCCACGTTACCAAGGTGATGGATGGAAATGGCGGGACTGGCACCAACGTCCAGGTCTCTAACTGTTGACATGAGCAAAAAAAACTGAACTTTGATGGCAACCCGACAGTAACAGCAGCATAAGAATCTGATTGGCCGTGTGTGAGATAAAAGGTTTGACTGGTGCGCTGACCGCTGCGCTGCACTCCGAACTCTTTGCCGCTGAGGATGTGGTGGAGGAGATTCTTCAGCTCTGATGGGCCGAGACTCATCAGACTTTCTGTAGCCTCCTCTCCTAAACACACACACACACACACACACACACACACACACACACACACACACACACACACACACAAAAGTCAGTAGTCAAGGTGTGAGGACCAAAGTCAGTGACATCAGAACGTCTACCAAACCAGCATGAAAGAAAATAATTAGAACCGGGACTCAATTAAAAAAATTAATCTAATCAATTAGAGGCTTTGTAATTAATTAATCGAAATTAATCGCATTTTAATCGCATATAAATATTTGACCTGAGAACAGTGAGAAGTAATTTTTTTCACATGGATTTTTAGTATACCATTGAATAATGACTGAATACATAAGCTTAAGAAACAAAAATATGGTTTATTTTTGTTCAAGTCCAACAGACCAGTGTAATTTTTGCCATTAAGTGTAGCAATAGCATATTTAGAAATATAGTACATTTCATAAATTCAGGTAGCCTATAGGTAGGTAGACCTTCTGTAAACTACTACTTTGGTTTTTTAAGTAAAACACAATCCACGCTAGCTAGCACACTAGCCGCTAGCTGCTATATGTTTAACATTGAGGTGATACTTGAGGCTGGATGTGCTGCGGTGATATGTGAATTCCCTGTTGCATAGCAACACAACCATGCTCTTAACGACGCTTCCATCCGTTGGTTTTTAGTAACTAAATGTCCCATCATCCACGGGGCCAACCAAAGGTCTCATCAGCTTCTTCCTTCATGTTCACTGTGGTTTGTTGTTGTCTGAACTCATGAATGCTAGTTGGTGCTCCAGTATAATCGGTCCGCTTGAAACTCATCCAGTGACAAACGTTCCGCGGTGCAAAAATGAGTGTGATTAAAATGCGTCAATTTTTTTAACGCGTTTGTGTAATTAATAAATCTTAATTAACGCGTTAAAGTCCCGGCCCTAAAAATAATTAATGCCAACTCCATTTTTTTCTTCCTTTTCCTCCCATATTTGATGGAAAAACATATAAATAAAGCCAACTTCCTTCCTCTCTTTCCTTCCTTACCTGAGCAGTTGAGTGACTGGGCCAGCTCCGTGGCCATGACCTGGATGATGAGACCGATACGGAGCCTGAACATCTCGCTGAACAGGTTGGGCTGAGTCCTGATGCTCATAGCCAGGTACACCATGATCTCCTGGAAGAGACAGAGAGAGAAGATTAGTTAGAACATTTCAGCAGCATTAGAGATTGAAGAGTGGAGGGTTAAACAATATGTTAAACAGTTGAGAAAGTTCATTTAACGGCTGTAAAAAATGCCTGTAAAACCTCTGGGCGATTTTAAAATAAGCCCCTAAAACCTGAAGTTTTTCTGGAAATTCAACAGAAGTGTCAACGCTTCTACTAAATAATAGATTTTTCAGCCTCTGTAGCAGATAGAAATTAAATTCAAAAGTATTTGAGAGCTTATAGCTGTTATATCTGAGCTCCCTCCGCTACAGTCGTCTTCCGCCATGATTTCAGTTCTGGAAAAGTCCCATGTTGCATTGCGACACTCCCACATGTATTCTCATTTTGTGTCTTTTTTTAGTCATTGTGTGTCTTTTTTGGTCATTTTGTGTCTTTTTTTTGTCATTTTGTGTCTTTTTGTGTCTTTTTTTTTTTTTCATTTTGTGTCTTTTTCTGGTGATGAATTAAAAGTTCTGGAGAAGTCCCATGTTGCATTGCGACACTCCCACATGTATTCTGATGCATTTCATTGGCCAAGAGACCGAAAATAGGTGGAAAAAACTACAAATACTACAAAATGTACTATATATACTGTACAAAATATACTACAATGTATCCGCTTTCCCGGCTTTGATGGTAGAATAACGTAATGCAAGAAGAGCAAGAGCACTCTATGCAAGAGTAGAATGTCTGCGACCAGCACAAATTTCTCTTCAATATTGCCCAAAAGGTTATTATAGCTAACAAAAAACTAACGAAATAATGAAAACTAGAATTGAAAAAACATTTTTGTCAACTGAAATAAAATAAAAAAAACTACAACTAACTGAAACTGTATTTTGTGGTTACAAAACTAACAAAAAATTATAGTGAAAATTAGTTTTTGTCTTTGTCAACTTTTTTCATACATAAACCTTTTTGGTTGATATGAAATCTATTTAATCTATCTGGTTTTATGACTTAATAAACTTATTGGGGCTGAGATGGATCAGACAAAGGAAATAAAGGCAACATTTACTGTGACCTTATTGAATCTGGGACCCAACAAATACCCCATTACAAACAACTAAAACTAATAAAAACTAAAGTAAAACTAAGCATTTAAAAAAAATGAATTAAAATTAGCAAACACACTCTAAAAACGAATTAATACCACTGTCTCCTTCAAATCTCACATCAAGAACATCACCAAAACATCCTTCTTCCACCTCCGCAACATCTCACGTCTTCGCCCAATCCTGTCCTCCTCCGCTGCCGAAACACTAATTCATGCTTTCATAACCTCCAGACTGGACTATTGCAACAGCATTCTCTACGGCCTCCCCTCCACCAACCTTCAAAAACTACAATATGTCCAAAATTCAGCTGCTCGTTTACTCACCCACTCCCGCTCCAGAGACCACATCACGCCCATCCTTCAGCACCTTCACTGGCTCCCTATCCAGCACAGAATCCACTTCAAGATCCTGCTCATCACCTACAAAGCCCTCAATAACCTTGCTCCCCCCTCCATACCTCACAGATCTGCTCCAACGTCACTCCCCCACCCGCAACCTCAGATCTTCAGACGCCAACCCACTGACCCCCATCACCAGGACCAAGCACCGCACCATTGGCGACAGATCCTTCTCCACTGCTGCCCCAACCCTCTGGAACTCCCTCCCTGTTCACATCCGCCATTCAGACTCCCTCCACGCCTTCAAAAACCAACTCAAAACCCACCTTTTCAAAATAGCTTACAATACCTGAATTTATAATCTTCTCATCTCTGTTTAGTTATTTTCTTCTGTATTTTGTGTTTGTGTGTGTCTAACTTCCTGTCATGTAAAGCGACTTTGAGTACCTTTAAAAGCGCTATAAAAATGTAATGTATTATTATTATTATTATTATTAAAACTAACTGAATTTGAAAACAAAATTTGACAATGAAATTAAAACTAATGAAAAATCCAAAACTATTATAACCTTGGTGCCCATCGGCACACAAACTCCCAGGTGTTAGATAGATAGATAGATAGATAGATAGATAGATAGGTAGGTAGGTAGGTAGGTAGGTAGGTAGGTAGGTAGGTAGGTAGGTAGGTAGGTAGATAGATAGATAGATAGATAGATAGATAGATAGATAGATAGATAGATAGATAGACGTCTAAAGAAGGAGTATGTATTAAGGAGTAGAATAGAATTCCAGTGCAGAATAAATATGAATATACAGTATAAAAAGGTTGGTGCTATGAAACAAATAAGGTGCAATGAACAGTGTGCATAAAGAACACATGAAGTGCATAGACAGTATGTAATGAACCAGACTATTATTTGTTATTGTACAGTGTGATGGCATGTGGAAGGAAAGATTTGTTGTATCTGTCATTGTGTTGGCGGTGGATGTGACCCACCTGAGTGAGGATGGCCACGCTGATGTTGTTGTCGCTGGCCTCGTCGATGAGAGTAGCCAGCTGGTCCGGAGGTATCGGAGCAGTGATGGTTTTCTCTCTGGGCTCCGGAGGAAGACCCACGGTCAGGTGCTTCTGATGCGCCAGCAAATCAGAGCAAGCCTACAAACAGATGGCAACCAATCACAATAAAGCACTGTAAAAACATGGGATAGGGGTTAAATGTGCAAAAGTCATGAGGCAGATGATGCTTATGGTTTTAATTGTTTATATACAGTTCATTATAAATTTTATTTACACCACTTTTTTTTTTAAACAAAGTGATTTAACATGGATAAAACTGTTTTGTTGTATTTTTACGATTGGTATTATTGTCTTAACAATACTTATTTAGTTAATTATAGTTATTGGTTGTGGACGTGCACTATTGTTACAATACAAATATTTGGTCTAATTTATTTTTATGTTTTTTTAGTTTATTTTTATATTATTTATGTAGGAAATATATTTTTTCACATGTGTAAAAGTCAGAAGGCAGATGATGCTCATGGTTTTAATTGTTTATATGTAGTTAATTATAAAATTTATTTACAGCACTTTTTTTTCAAAGTAAAGTGATTTAACATGGATAAAACGTTTTGTATTATTATGATTCGTATTATTGTGGAAACAATACATATTTAGTTAGTTATAGTTATACATATTGGTTGTAGAAGTGGACTATTTTTACAATATACATATATTTGGTCTAATTTATTTTTATGTTTTTTATTTTTATATTATTTATGTATTAAATCAGGGATGGGCAACTTAAATGCTGCAGGGGGCCACAATTTTTCATCAACACTACCACAGGGCCACATATAGGAGCGTGCACTAACCAGATATGATGAAACTGCAATTTTAAATTTGTTTACAGTGCAGTAACTTAACATATTTCATGCTCAAATGCATGTATAACAGTATAAATAGGAATACAAAAGGTTTGAAGCAAATAAAAAATAACCACTTACTGTGATTTCTTTTTTTTTCAGTGCAAGAACAGCAGACCAACATAAATTGATTTAAGAAGTAATTTTGTGCATTTTTACACTGCACTTTTAAGATTTCATGCTCAAATGCATAGTTGTACTGAAGGCCACTTCAAGTGAGGGTGTGGGCCGTATGCAGCCCCCGGGCCTGCAGTTGCCCATCCCTGTATTAATTAAATTTTTTAACATGTATTTTTTATTTTTTTCTATGTTGAATAGATTAGCCCTGCAGAACTTCCTGTAACGACTTTTGTTTTTTATAGTTTTTGCCACACACTTATAACTCTGATGCATTCTTTTTATTTAACGCTCTTCTCTTAAGAAGAACTTATTTACTTTAATACTACTGTATCTAACTTAAATCTCATTCTAATCAGCTGTCTATGATAAACATCATATTTTACAAAAATCCTCTCATGTTTTTCAGACATCACACTAAGTAACTTGACGAAAACATAACCTCCTTGGCAGAGTGACAGAGTATTCAGTGAATGTCACCCTGTTTTATTTATAACTGTCTCTGTGTTCACGTGTGTTCATGTGTCTGTGTGTGTGTGTGTGTGTGTGTGTGTGTCGTACCGAGTCCAGCTCCTCCACCTTCTTCCTCAGCATGCCAGAGATCATCCTGATGAGGCTCCAGTGTTTGAGTTCACCAGCCTTCTCATAAAGGTCAGTCAGCAGAACTCTCACTGTGGAGCCTTTACCGTGCAGCTGAGTGTCCCAGTCCATGCCCCTGGGAGGAACACACACACACACACACACACACACACACACACACACACACACACACACACACACACACACACACACACACACACACACACACACACACACACACACACACACACACACACACACACACACACACACACACACACACACACACACACACAGAGTCTAATGAAAACTTGCAAACAAGTAAATTTGAATTTTGTTCTAGTTTTGCCAAGTTATGATGGTTTGTTAAGGTCAATTTACAGAACCGTTTGCCGAATCCTCAAGATGATCATACAGTGCCTTGCAAAAGTAATCATACCCCTTGGATGTTTTACCCTTTTGTTGCTTTAACACATGAAATCATGGTCAATAAAATTTGGCCTTTTTAAAAAGAATTTGCAAAAAAACCCTCTTTAATATCAAAGTGAAAAAGGATTATTACAAAACAATATAAATTAAATTAAATTAATTAGTGATTTATATATATATATATTTATATATTTCATATATTAAAGACACAAATGTACTGCATACTGCATACTTTAGTGAGTATGTTCTGCATAATTAAGTATACCATTACCAGCAGAGTGTTCACACTGAAGCAGTACATCTTCTCTGCATTACATAAATGCATCGATCACAACGTTACCAGTCTGAGCTACGGCTGAAAATTTTATTCTTATTTTTTTTTTCCAAAATGTAAGTCAACATTACCTCTTTCACTCAATGTGATATTTCAAGTATTTAATGGCAAATTAAAGTGATTAATCCTCTGAACGCCAAAACCTGCAAGTGCATTTAAAAATCATGGTTTCTTTAAAAAAATATAATAATAATATTGTCATAAGTTGCAAAAATAGCCATTATCATTCGATATTCAACAGTCCTTCACTGATTTGTGACACACACTTTCATCAGTAAAAACAAACAAATGGAAGCTTAAAATCGTGAAATATGTCATGTCTGACTCTACTGAACAGCCACATGAAAGAAATTCAGTAAAACTTGTAGTGAACTAGAGGCTGTTTACACAGAACAGAGAGGAGAGGACAAGAGAGGTCGATTTTAAGTAATTTAGTGTATTTTTGGTAATTTTGTGTATTTTTTTGGTAATTTTGTGTCTTTTTAAAGTAATTTAGTGTTTTTTCAGTCATTTTGTGTCTTTTTTTTGTAATTTTGTGTCATTTTTTGGTCATTTTGATACTGCCTTAAAATCGTGAAATATGTCATGTCTGACTCGACCGAACATCCACATGAAAGAAATTCAGTAAAACTTGTAGTGAACTGCAGGCTGTTTACACAGAGCAGAGAGGAGAGGACAAGAGAGGTTGTAACTCAATGAAACGGTGTATCTCACTTGTCTTTGAAGAGGATGTAGAGTATATCCGCCTGGTCCTGGAGACTCTGTGTGTCTTTTAGCAGCAGAGCCAAAGCTTTGTAGTCGATTCCTCCGCTGGCGTCTCTGGGGATTCCACTTTCTGCTGTCACCGTCACCGCCGGACCCTTTAGGACACGGGAGGAAAGTTCACTCTTAAACCCAACAACACGGTAAAAAAAAAAAGAAATCATAAAATAACGATTAAAAGTCAGGCAGCAAAATTTGCCAAACATTTACTGTCAAAAAACACTAAATAATCAAGTTATTTTACAGATAACCTTTTTAAAAATAGGGATAATATACAGTAAATATATGTATTAGAAAAATGAATATCTGTAGAATAACAAATTTATTTATTTTTTTAATATGGCAGTTTTTACAATTTCGTTTTACATTTTTTGTCATTAAATTTAAAGGTTTTGTGTAAAAACAACAAAAAAAAACCTGAAATTTGCTAATGTAATGTGTATTTTAACATATAATTCACTGTAATTTTACAATAAAAAAATATTAAAAATTACATTTTTTTATTATGTCCCATTGTATTAATTTTCAGATTTCAACTTTTATTTTATTGTCCTTTAGTGTTTTGAAAGGAACCCACAAAAAAAATATTATTATTATTATTATTATTGCATTATTTAACAGGGTTTTTCCTTTTTTCTACACTGAGTGAAAATGCACTGGGAAAAAAAAGTAAATTACTATTATTATAAATATTAACCATAAAATATTAGTTGAAATCTATAAATAATTGAAATAATATTAATAACTTTTATTTTATGGTGAATATTTGTAATAAAACAAATGTACTTTATTTATTTATTTTTACTTTACTTTAATGGCATTCACATTTGTAGAAAAATACAAGCAAAACCTAGTAAAATAATACAGTAAATTTCTGGAAAATAACCTTTTTTTATTCCTTTTTTGTACGTGTACATCAAGATTAACAGACATGAAAACACACCTGAGTGTTTTGCGGAGCAGAGGATTCTGGGAGGTTCAGGTTGAGGGACGGCTGAGTGGAGCGGAACAGCTTGTTGGGCAGGTACATGTTGACATCTGGACAATAAAACACAACAAAGAGTGTCGATACATTCAGAAGATTTACTAAAATGCCGTTCAGATATTGGTATTTTGGGTGTCTTTGTTTGTTAAGAGGACTGAAGTGCTCACTGTGTATGTCCAGGTCCTGAGCCTTGCTCATCAGTGACATCATCTCCTTGGTTTTAGTGGCTGCAGCCTTGAACCTCCCCAGACCTCCCACCGGCTTTTTGGCCTTCTTGGGAGCAGAGTGAGCCAGCAGGTGGTCCAGGTACTGGGCCAGGTCGTCAGCCTCTATAAGAAGAGACAGAGGATGAGACAGGGAACGGAAGAAAACGGTATAAAAAACATGAAAGTGTGAAGAGAAACAATAAGATGACAGAAGACAGAAAGGTTAGATATAGATTCAACTCACCTTCATTTAGTGTGTAAACATCCTTATAAAGTCAGAGAATCCTCACATTTAAACTAAACCATTAAAAGTATTCAAATATCTAGAGCAGGGGTCTCAAACTCGCGGCCCGCGGGCCAATTGCGGCCCTCGTGACGATATTTTGTGGCCCCCACCTTGATATGAAAGTTTAATGTGAGTTTTATATGAATGGCACTTTACCGTGTTGTATGTGGAAGGTCCCTTTAATTACTTTTTTGGTAATTTTGTGTCTTTTTAAAATAATTTAGTGTCTTTTTTGGTAATTCTGTGTATTTTTTTGGTGATTTTGTGTCTTTTTTTTTTTTTTTTTTAGTAATTTTGTGTCTTTAAAAAAATGTAGTGTCTTTTTAAAAAAAATAATTTTGTGTCTTTTTAAGTAATTTAGTGTTTTTTCAGTCATTTTGTGTCTTTTTTTAGTAATTTTGTGTCTTTTTTTGGTCATTTTGTGTCTTTTTTAAAAAAGTAATTTTGTGTCTTTTTTTCTGTCACTTTGTGTCTTTTTTTAAGTAAGTTAACGTTTTTTCAGTCATTTTGTGTCTTTTTTAGTCATTTTGTGTCTTTTTTTGGTCATTTTGATACTGCCTCCAGCAGGTAATTTGAGTTTGAGACCCCTGATCTGGAGTGATGCTTTCACATTCACATGCTCCTGAAAACAAGGTTTTTCCATGCAGACTCAGTGAAATCTAGCCATGCTTACAGTTCAGAAGCCATATTGTATAGAAGTTTTTTTTACTTCTTATTATTTCATTTCCTTTTTAACTCTAATTCTGTTTTTAAATTTAGTTTTTATTACAATTTTTATTGTTTTAGTATTATTTTATTGTTTTCATTGCTTTTATTTATTACTATATTTGTGTATGATTTTTATTGTATTTTAATAACTGTACAGCACTTAGGTCTACTGAGGTTGTTTTTAAATGTGGTCTATAAATAAACTTTGACTTGACTTAAACTCATAAAACTCTTCCTCATACTTCAGGATTTCTGTCGGCTAGCAGATGTGTCAGAATGTAAAGAGTGCAGTTAGCATATTTTAGCTTTTTAAGTATACAATAATATGTGTTAGGATGTTACAGTTCGTCCCCTCTGAAGGTGAGACACATTAGTGGACATAAAACAAAAGCAAATTTTTGAGCGGAGGGAGACTTAAAAAATAAAATAAACATTATCTGCATGGCTACATACACCCAGGTTTTAGGTAAACTGACCCTTTAAAGTCTCAATCAATCACAATCAAAATGTGAGCTAAGAAACCTACAGACGGTGATACAATCAGTAACAGACAGAAGCTTTCAGACGAGCTTTTTTTACAGCATGCATGTACGTTAAATGATGACAGACGTGCAATAAATGCAACAGCAAAACCCTCTAGAACGTGCAGAACTGCATGCTGTTCTTTGATGTTTAAACATATGGTGGACAAAAGCTGCCAAGTTACTGTATCAGGTGTCCTTTGGTGTTTAGAAAGGCACCCACAAAACATATTATTATTATTATTATTATTATTATTATTATTATTACTATTGCATTATTTAACAGGGTTTTTCCTCTTTTTTTCTACATTGACTGCAAAAGAGTTGGAAAAGCTATTATTATTATTAGGGCCGGGACTCGATTAAAAAAATTAATCTAATTAATTAGAGGCTTTGTAATTAATTGATCGAAATTAATCGCATTTTAATCGCATATAAATATTTGACCTGAGAACAGTGAGAAGTAATTTTTTTCACATGGATTTTAGTATACCATTGAATAATGACTGAATACATAAGCTTAAGCAACAAAATCCAGTGAGAAACGTTCCGCGGTGCAAAAATAAGTGTGATTAAAATGCGTCAATTTTTTAACGCGTTAATTTTTGTGTTATTAATTAATCTTAATTAATGCGTTAAAGTCCCAGCCCTAATTATTATTATTATTATTACAAATATTAGCCATAAAATATTAGTTGAAATCTGTAAATGATTATAATTGGACAAATTATTGAGTTGCTTGATGGTCTTGAATGTCAAATGACTTACTTTCTGTTTTCTTACAGTAAAACTTTAAATTAAATGTAAAAAAAAAGCGAAAACTAACTGTTTTGTTTTTCTTTTCTTTTTTACAGTGTATTTATCGACATGTTTTTATTTATTTTGTATTTTGGCAGCTTCTGTCCCTCATACCATTCCTAAAAAAAAAGTCATGCAATCTGTAAATATGATATCTAGGCATCTAAGCAGCATTCCTCAACCTTCTCAATGTGAATTTTCAATAATTCTACATTTTATTTCAACAGCACTAAGGCCTACATGGCATCTGTAAGTCTAAGGTTGTAAAAAAAAAACATTTAACAACCAGTAGAGTTACAGAACAGCACAGAGAGGATGGGGACAGGGACGAGGTGGAAGAAATGGTGATTAATGAGAATCTGCAACAGGTAACTTCACAATACTTCACAGGTAATAAATACAGGTGCATCTCAATAAATTAGAATATCATAGAAAAGTTTATTTATGTCAGTATTTCAATTCAAAAAGTGGAAATAACACATTATATAGATCCATTATACACAGAATGAAACATTTCATGTCTTAATGTATTTAATTTATTCTAATTATAATGATTATGGCTTACATTTAATGAAGACCTAAAATTCAGTGACTCAAAAAATGTAATATTACAAAAGACCAATTTTAAAAAATATGTTTAATATGGAAATGTTTTAAGGGGTGTAATAAATCTAATGTGTTAAATATAGATGAGTCAGCATTTAATTCATTAGTGGGACAAAAACAACGAAATAAGGGCTACATTAAATGTTTATTCATTTATTTAAATAGAAAAATCACTATAGAAAAGTTTAAAAGTCAAGACTATATCGCGAGAATAAGGACATGTGTAACATCCCTCCTGCAGTATACACAGGTAACCTCACCTAGCGGTAGCCTCACCTAGCGGTTACCTCACCTAGAGGTAACCTCACCTAGAGGTAACCTCACCTAGTGGTTACCTCACCTGGCGGTAACATCACCTAACAACAGAAACACAGAGCTAATGGAAAAATGGTGAAGCGTCAGGGAGACAAAAATGCTGAATATCTCAAAAAGAAAAAGAGAGGGTACCATTAAAGTCACATTGAGTTCGGCTTCATAGAAGCAATGGACAATGGGGGGGTCGCCAAAGTTTACAATGGTAAAAATGTGGGTCCCTAAAGAAAAAGGTTGGGAACCACTGATCTAAAAGTATGTCCATCTATATGATTCAATACTTGGTTGGGGCTGTTTGACTTGAACTACTGGAAATGGACTTTTCCATCACATTCTAATTTATTGAGATGCACCTGTGCATAAATATGAGTTTTTGTCATTTTGGGGGGTTTAAAATAAGGTGTTACCTGAATAGAATCACTCTCAATGACACAGAAATATAAATAGAAGACAAACAATAATAGGAAAGGTTAAATGTTACAAGAAATTTCCAACAATTACAAACTTTTTCCTGAGACTCTAACATGTATATATTGCAGTTCATTCATTAATTATGCGTCTTATTGGTTAATTTTGGTAATAAGAGTACATACAGGCAAAGCACAGCTACTTTGCCTGTATGTGCCTCTGCTACAGTTTATGATCGTGTATGTATTTCAGGAATACATAGCACGAGGAAAGGTCAGACCAGCGATGGAAAACAAACACGTGGCACTTTAAAAACTCAACAAGGAAGATTTTAAAATAGATTTTTCCATGGCTGGTGTCACCGTTCCTCCCCCATCCATCCATCCATCGGTCTGTTTTCTTTTCTTACCATCATCATTACGTAACTCATGCACGTATCCGTCGCCGTCACCCCCAGCAGCATCATCATGAGCATACTCTCCGTCGTGGCGGCTCATGCTGCCAGAACTCTTACCGTCCAGGAAGCTCAGGTGAGCGAAACTGGAAGTGGTCAAGAACTCCGACAGCTTCCCCGTCTGGATCCTGGAGAGCAGAAAAACACAGGAAAAAGTAGGATAACTTTCGATTTCATGATATGGTTTCTTCCTTTTTTTACCCTCTTTAAGCGCTTTTCTTTTTTGACTTTTTTCATGAAAAAAGTCAAAATGACAAAAAAAGTTGAAGAAAAAAGTCAAAGTCACAATAAAAAGTCAAAATAATGAGAAAATATTCAAACTAATGAAAAAAAACTTGAAGTCATGAGAAAAAAGTCAAAATGACAAAAAAAAGTTGAAATCATGAAAAAAAGGTCAAAATTAGAAGAAAAAAGTCAAAGTCACGATAAAAAGTCAAAATAACGAGAAAAAAGTAAAAATAATGTAAAAAGTTGAAGTCACGAGGAAAAGTCAAAATGACAAAAAAAGGTCGAAATCACAAGAAAAATTCGACATCACGAAAAAAAGTCAAAATAACAAAAAATTTGTCAAAATAATGAGAAAAAAGTTGAAGTCACAAAAAATTGTCAAAATAAAAAAAAATTCAAGTCAAGAGAAAAAAGTCAAAATTAGAAGAAAAAAGTCAAAGTCATGATAAAAAGTCAAAATAGCGAGAAAATAGTCAAAATAATGAAAAAAAAGTTGAAGTCTGAAGTTGAACTCTGTAAGACTCACCTTGCTCCTCCATAATATCCATCCTGCAGCTTCTTCAGTGTCGCCAACACTGCAGAGTCTAGGTTGGTGCGGTCTTCAGCTGAAACACACACACACACACACAAATATATAAAAATTCAAGATTTTAAATTCTTATCCCTCTGAACCCTGAATTAAAATGTATATTTTCTTTATAAGATCGCCAAAAAATAAAAGTTTATCATAGAAAAATACTGTAAAAACAGGCATTATTTTTGAATTTGAATTTTCCGACAATCCTTGAACAGATCATAGGCTACGAGAGTTACCATTAGAAAAAAGTAACCAAAACGAAGCTTAAAATTGTGTTTTTTCTGTCAAAATCAATTTATTCTCCATACCTCAGTTATGATTCTGTGAAAAATAAACAGTTTATAATAACTAAATCCTGTTAAAAAACATTAAATTCTGCTCCTCAGCGACACTGTGAAGCCATGATTGATTCTGCTGAGACCAACGGTCACGTGACAAATATTCACAGAAAACCTATTTACACAGAGCTGAGAGGAGAGGACAGGAGAGGGAGCAAAAATGCTAATAATTCAATATGTATCGCATATTGAGACACAATCGTTTTTTCCAATAGTCATGACACTTGTGGGCACTTGGAAAAGTGTTGTTTATATAAATTCCATTAAATTTCATTTTTTTTTTTAAATGATCAGAGAAATTCAACCTGTATTTTTTCTTTTTTATGATTTACGTCATTATAACTGTTGTTCTGCATAATTTATCCGTACAACAAGACATTTTTGAGTTGTTTACACTTCTAGCCATGTTTGTGCAGATTCCATAGAGCTGTAGGACTTATATATATATATATATATATATATATAAATACAAGGACACAGTGAATAAAATGTAAAAAGAGCAAAAAAACACCCTGACAGACCTTGTGGTTCAGACAGGCTGCATGTTATTCTACCTCAGCTCTCTTGTGAAGTCTCAGAGTTGTGGTGTGAGTGTTTGTACTTACTCAGCATGGTCTGTGAAATGGGGAAAGTGACGGTGGGTCGGCCGGTCATCCTCCATCTGGATGCCAGGTAGGAGATTTCTGTCCTCAACATCTCAACGATCATTTTGTTGTCCAACGCCAAGTAGAACTGCTGGTGGTCGATGAACTGAAACAGGGAGGTGAGATGGTATAACCTTTTATTTTCACTCATTTTCACTGAAATTTGATGTTGTAAAAATTTCCATGAAGCTAAATGGAATGGGAAAAAACAGTGGAACCGGTTACTCAATTAATTCATTCATTCACTGATTTTAATAAATTATAACTCAAGATATCAATGCGAGCATATGGTAAATGGACCTGCACTTATATAGCGCTTTTCTAGTCACTTTGTGACCACTCAAAGGGATTTACACTACAGACATTTCACTCATTCACCCATTCACACACACATTCATACTGGTGGCAGAGGTTACCCTAAACCAGCTATTCTCAACCTTGGGGTCCAGACCCCATTTGGGTTCGCAAGATGATTTCTGGGGGTCGCCAAATAATTTTGGAAGTCAGCTCTGTCTCCACTGTGTTAAAGTGTTCACATTTTAATGTTTTTTAGTCTTTTTTGGTCATTATGTGTCTTTTTTTGGTCATTTTGTTTCTATTTTGGGTCATTTTGCATCTTTTTTGCGTCATTTTGTGTTTTTTTTTTTGTCAATTTGGGCTTTTTTTGCTTAAGTTTATGTAATTTTTTGGTAATTTTGATTCTTTTTTGGGTAATTTTGTGTCTTTTCTAACAAATCCCAAAGTATCACGTTATGACTTTCCAAGGAGTCTCTGGCTTGAAGCTGACTGTTACACACTCAGGAGGTCAGAATGGACCTTTAAACTGATAGCAAAGGACTTAGATTAAAAGTAACAATAAAATATTAAAAAATATATAAATGCACAGACAGAGAGATGTTTTAGTTGCTGTCTGCTTCATTATTTGTCCAAAATTCGTCGTATCAACTGAGTTTGTCTGATCTGAACTGTGAGATTCTGTTCAGTGAGCGGGGGTCGCAGACAACATGCGTGTTAAATTGGGGGTCGCGACTCAAAAAGGTTGAGCACTCCTACCCTAAACGGTGCCACCTGCCACCATTGGGAATTCATTCACACGCCGATAAACGCAGCATCAGGAGCAATTTGGGGCTCAGTATCTTGCTCAAGGATACTTCTACATGTAGCTGACCGAATGATATTGACTGCTGTGTTTTCTGGCTCACCTGAGGCGTGAATGAGAAGATGGTGTTTCTGATGGTGTAGAACTTAGAGGTTCCCAGGACTCCTATTCTCCTGTAGGGTCGTCCGGTCAGACCCAGCCTCGGGTTACGACCTGAGAAAAATAGAGGGAAAACGGTGAGTAATGGCCTGGAGAGGTATGCAACACCACAATAACAATAATTAAAATGTTGTCTGAGGTTGTACCAAGTCTGGCGTAGATGTGGCTGAGGACTCTGGAGGGCTGCACGTGGATGGGATGGATGTCAGCCACAGTCTCCACATCGATGCCGTTCTTCAGCAGCAGCTCTTTGATCTCCTCCGTCTCGGCCAGAATGGATACTAGGACAGGAGACAGAAGGTTTAAAACCACAGAAAGAGATAACTTACTAACACTAATTTAGGACTGAAACAACACATAGAAACTTTATCGAATGACTATATAAACTCACCCTGTACGACCACGTCAGGCTTGGTGATGGTGGAGAAGCGTCGGTTAAGAGGGTCGATCTCTCCCGGAGCGAGAAATCCCTTAAAAATGAGAGCGACGTTGAAAAATCAGTCTCAAAATCAGTCTCAAAATCAGTCTCAAAATCCACCAGAATTTAGTTTGTTCTTAAGACAACACACAAACTGAACATTACCTTATTAGTAGGGTTGTCAAAAGTATCGATACTCAAAAAAGTATCGATACTAAAACGTTGTATCCGGATACGGTACTCATTTTCAAAAGTATCGAGTATCTGGAGCTTGTTATCATAGTTGCAGTTTCTTTTTGCACAACTGTTTTTTATTATAAATATTTAACCTGTGGTTATGTTAAGTTTTACATGTTGCAGTTTTCTTGTTAATAAAAATATTTCTGTTCAATTTTGGGGTCTTTGTTTTTATCCTTGTGGTATCGAAAATGGTATCGAGTATCGAATATTTTCCTGAGTATCGGTATCGAGTTGAACATTTTAGTATCGTGACAACCCTACTTATTAGAAGCTTAACAATTATGTATTGTGAACTTCCTGCATTTCTGGATAATAATCTACCTTAATTGTATTATTTACACTGAGGGATGATTTATTTTAGCAAGTGACCCGACGGCTCACCTCGGATAGAAGGTTTCCCAGGATGTACAGAGACTGTCCCCATTTCAGAGGACATTTACCCATCGGGACTCTCTCCACAGAGTGTGGGTTCACGTACTCCTCCTCCACCTGTTTGTACGAACAAACACACAACACAACAAAATAATGTGAAAGCTGAAGTAGAAGAAACATCAAATAAAACCGTCCATAACTCATTAACCCTCTGAACCCCAAGCTCTTTTAACATTTTACTCACTGTGGCCTCGTATTTTACTGCAATATAAAAGTCCTGCACTTCTATGGAGTCAGCACAATCATGGCTCAGAAGTGAGGACAACTCAAACATGTATTTTGTGCAGAATAACACAATCATAATGACATAAATCATGAAAAAAGGGGAAAAATGCATGTGGAATATCTGCTATTTTCATGCTATACATATTGAACTATTTACATGTTTGCAGCCTCTCCTGTCCTCTCCTCTCAGCTCTGTGTAAACAGATTTTCAGTGAATATTTGTCATGTGACCGTTCGTTTCAGTAGAATCAATCATGTCTTCACAGTGTCTCTGAGGAGCAGAATTTAATGTTTTAACAGAATCTAGTTATTACAAATGGTTTATTTTTTGCAGAGTTATAAATGAGGTATATAAAATAAAGTGATTTTGACAGAAAAAAATCACAATTTTAAGCTTCGTTTTGGTTACTTTTTCTAATGGAAACTCTCGTAGCCTATGATCCGTTCAAGTACTGTCGGAAAGTTCAAATTTCGAAGATAACGCCTGTTTTTACAGTGTCTATGATAAACTTTTTATGTTTTGGTGATCTTATTTTGACATAAATATCAACCATTTTACGCCTTGTTTTTGGTTACTTTTTATAACCTATGATCCGTTCAAGCACTGTCAGAAAGTTTAAATTCCAAAGATAATACCTGTTTTTACACTTTCTTTGTAGCGTGAACGGTGTGTTTTTGGCGATCTTTTAAAGAAAACATCGGTTTCATATGTTTGTTGCGGTTCAGAGGGTAAAACTAATTTTTTGGTGAAAACACAGAAATTATACAGTTCAAAAGGATTCATTTCCTTTGACTAAATCATTGCAGAAACACTAGAAATAAACAATAAAATCATAAAATAACCAAGAAAAAAAACCAAGTTGAATTTCTCTTTAAATTACTTTTTTATAAACTGTAATAAAATTGAAATTTATATACAAAATGTATACAGTTCTGTCTGATTTTCAGTGAATATTTGTCACAGGGCCGTTCGTCTCATCTTTTAAAGAAAACATCAGTTTCACATGTTTGGTGGGGTTCAGAGGGTAAAACTAATCTTTGAGTGAAAACACAGAAATTATACAGTTCAAAAGGATTAATTTACTTTGACTAAATCATTGCAAAAACACCATAAACAAACAATAGAATCATGTTTAAAAAATAAGGACACCAGCGATACAGGATTACCTTATCTGGGGGGACGCTGTAGAGCTCCGGCACCAGTCGTATCCCGTCTTTCTGTTTGATCAGGATTCCCTCCAGAGCCTCCTGGTATTCCTGCACCTGGATGAGTTTATATCAGACAGTTAAGCTGTTAGTATATATCAGGCGGCAACCTCCTGGTCTGAGCAGGGAGGCAAACCAGGAAGTGGCTTAAGCTGCATTCACCCAAAAATTCCAGCAGGGGGCGCTGACGAAGGTTGAAAAAGCATTTTGGTCCATCCATTTCAATACAGAATGAGAAAACTTCTCACTTGATTTATTACCTCAGAATTTTTTCAAAAATTAAATTAAAACTATGGTCTCAATCGCTAGTAAAAAATCTTCAAGACAATCTGATGTTAATAGTTCTAATAATGGCCCCATTTAGAAGAAAATAGAAGATAAAGAATCGTATGATTTGGGGCGTGGCTACCTTTGATTGACAGGTCACTAACAAGGCGAGCCGTCATCGGGAGAGAAGCAAACAATGCATATCCACAGCAACGTGTCAATAAAGTAAAAAAATGAATTAATAAAAGAGGACGTTTACCTGTTTGGTCTCATAACTCTGACCCTTTCACTGTATTTTCACTTAATGACAGTTTATTTGAACGTTTTGTTCAGTAAAATGTCTTGTTCAGTGTTTGGTTGGACTAACAGACACTCCAAGGAGTCGCTGCTCATTTTTCTGAGGTCAGTAACGAACATTTTGTTTTTGTTTTTTGCTAGCCAAAACTAACATCCCAGTTAATGCTAACATGAGTCAGTCAGGTTGAGGTGTAGAGAGGTGACTACGTCCCGGGATGGGCAACTGGAGGCCCTCACTTGAAGTGGCCCTCAGTACAACTACATGCATTTGAGCATGAAATCTTAAAAGTTCAGTGTAAAAATGCACAAAATTACTTCTTGCAATTAATGTTGGTCTGCTGTTCTTGCACTGAAAACAAAAGAAATCACAGTAAGTGGTTATTTTTATTTGCTTCAAACCTTTTGTATTCCGATAACTGCAAATTATTTGGTTCTTAAGATAAAACAAACTTAGATTTAAAAGTGTTCGATAATTTATCTTGTTTTAAGAGTTAATTTCTTATTTTAAGCATTCAACATGCTTATTTCTAGATTCAACAATCTTAATTAAAGACATTTTGTCAAGTGAAATTATCTGTCCATGCAGCAAGATAATTTCCCTCAGATTTAATGTTTTTATCTTGTTTTTAGACACACCTTTTTGCAGTTTACATGCATTTGAGCATGAAATATGTTAAGTTACTGCACTGTAAACATATTTAAAATTGCAGTTTCATCATATCTGGTCAAGTGCACGGTCCTATATGTGGCCCTGTGGTGGTGTCCATGAAAAATTGTGGCCCCCTGCTGCATTTAAGATGCCCATCCCTGGTCTATGGTATATATACACACTGTGATGTGAATTACCTGCTCGGGGCTGTTGATGAAGATGCCGTCCAGGATGAGGTAGGTCCAGAACAGAGGCCACTCACACTCGATGTTTTCAAACAGCTTCAGTTCTGCCGACTCGTAATACAGGCGGTTTGGATCCTGGAGATCAGATTACATCAATGTGTGTGACAGCAGAATATAATAATATGCATATGATATTTCATGTGTCTTCTCTGTGAGAAGGTCAGATGATACTGAATCTATAAAGCCGCATATTTGAAACTGATAGGACTTTTGCACTGCATCATCCTGCTGCAAAAATTATATTTCACACAAGCTCAGTTATGTTTTATACTAGTGTGTTCCTTTAACCCATTTAAGCCAGGAAAGCTTTAGCGCATTTCTACCATTAAAACCGGGGGCGCTGTTGTGTTATTCTACCATTAAAGCCGGGAAATCGGATACGTTGTTTTGTAGTATTTGTAGTTTTTTCCACCTATTTTCAGTCACTTGGCCAATGAAATGCATCAGAATACATGTGGGAGTGTCACAATGCAACATGGGACTTTTCCAGAACTTTGAAATCATCACCAAAAAACCCCCAAAATGACTAAAAAAAGACACAAAAAGACACAAAATGACACAAAATGACCAAAAAACAGACACAAAAAACATAAAATCACGAAAAAGACACAAAATTACCAAAAAAGACACAAAAATACCAAAAAAGACACAGAATACAAAAAAGACACAGAATTATTAAAAAAGACACAGAATACCTAAAAAAGACACAAATTTACCCAAAAAAAGAAAGAATTACAAAAAAGGACATAAAATTACAAAAAAACAACAACTTTTAGGGGGTTATTTTAAAATCGCCCTAGGTTTTACGGGCATTTTTCCCGGGCGCTTTAGTCCTAAACGGGTTAAGAAACACAAGCTCAGTTATATTTTATACTAGTGTGTTCCTTTAAGAAACAGGTTGTGCCCGTTCAGCATCTTTTTCACCCTCAGAACTCCAGGAAATGTTCTGCAAAACACAAATATTCAGCTTCACAATCCTGCAGTCACACACACTTATAACTTCATGTTTCCCAGTTCAAGCATGTACAACAGCTTGCAGCAGCTGTATAAGGTGGTGAGACAGCATATTAATAGTTAATGGAAGAACAAGGGGTGCAAATTGTCTTTTTTCAGCTTTTAAAAATCCACAAAAGTGCAAAGTGACATTTTGTGGCATGATATGATTTTTTTTTCTATTTGTTTTATTATATTTTCTGTTTCAAATGTTTTAATTACGAAGCAGAGGAGCTGGAAAATTGAATATTACAATATTTATGACCAAATATATCAGGATCAATATTAAAGGGTTGATAATTGGGTCTTTTACAATATATTTACACATTGAGATTTTTATAATTTTACCAATAATCATCTGTAATGTGGATATAATGATAATGTTGTTGACTGTGAAAACACCAGGGCAAACAACAGAAGTAAGTCCAGGACTTCATTGTCATTTTACACATTTTATTTAACAATTAAAAAAAAGAATGGTTAATAAACTAAGAAAAGTGAAAATTAGAGCATTAAAGGAAAAATGTCAGATGCAGTTTGAAGTTTAAGAACTCTGACAACTGAAGATTAAACCTGTTTTGTATCCAAAGAGAGAAGAAAGTGAAGCCCTTCTGCTACGCTCCATTAAACCCAACAGCCTCCTCAGAGTTCCCATTACGTAACAGCTCTGTACTTCTGACCGTGACATCCAGCTTCAACAGCCAGAGCAGCACAACTCAATTCATTCAGCTTCCTGCTTCATGTGGCTGTCAGGCTGCTGAGCCTTTTACACTCAAACTACCTGGGGGCCGCTGGAGGCAGTATCAAAATGACCAAAAGACACAAAATTACAAAAAAAGACACAAAATGACAGAAAAAACAAACTTAAAAAAGACACGAAATTACAAAAAAAGGACACAAAATTACTAAAAAAGACACAAAATGATTTAAAAAAAAGACACAAAATGACCAAAAAAAGGCACAAAATTACAAAAAAAGACACAAAATTACTAACAAAGACCTAAAATGACCAAAAAAAGGCACAAAATTACTAAAAAGACACAAAATTACAAAAAAAGACAGAAAATGACCAGAAAAAGGCACAAAATTACAAAGGACACAAAATGACTGAAAAAACACAAAATTACTTTAAAAAGACACTAAATGAAAAAAAGGCACAAAATGGAAAAAAAGCCCAAAATGAAAGACACAAAATTACTTTAAAAAGACACAAAATGACCAAAAAATACACAGAATTGCAAAAAAAAGACACACAATTACTAAAAAAAGACACAAAATTACAAAAAAAGACATAATATCATTACAAAAACACACAAAATTATTTTAAAAAGACACAAAATGACCCAAAAAAGACACAAAATTACCAAAAAAAGTAATTAAAGGGACCTTCCACACACAACACGGTAAAGTGCCATTCATATAAAACTCACATTAAGCTTTCATATCAAGGTGGGGGCCACAAAATATCGTCACGAGGGCCGCAATTGGCCCGCGGGCCGCAAGTTTGAGACCCCTGCTTTAAGCATACAACATGCTTATTTCTATATTTAATAAATCTTAATTTAAGAAATCTTGTTAAGTGAAATCATCTGTCCATGCAGCAAGATCATTTCCCTCAGATTTAGTGTTTTTAGACACATATTTTTTACAGTGTACTGACAACCTTTACAGGAAGTTTACCTCTTTGGGTGTTTTGTGTCCGTCTCTGAGGAACCTGCAGCAGCCGTATCGACCCTGAACCACACAGACAGGAAGTCAGCAGGACAAAACATTCAGGGTCAACTCCTGCTTTTTAACAATATAGTATATAATATTTCTTCTTCTATTCCGCTGTTCTTCTCCACACCTGTAGTTTGGAGATGATCTCCTCCTTGGTCAGGTTGACGATGCTGATGTCCTCCACAGCGAAGGCCGGGTACGAGATGATGGCCAGGACTCCGGCGTCCACCTCTCTGGACATGGACGCTCGGGGCAACATGGACGTCAGGATGGACTGAGGACGGAGAGAGAGGATCGTTGGGGATTATCAACTTTAACCCTTTATCGGACGAAGAACCGTATTTGGTAACTTCAGTGGATATCAAACTGGGTCCCCATGTCCCTCTGTTTGGTCGTAGAACCACATGGATTTATTCCAGCTAATCAGCAAAGATCAGGTTACGTCACAGATGATGACATCTGACCAATCAGTATGATAATAATATAATAATATTAACTTTATTGACCTCAAACTCCAATGTAAAAATGAAACATTTAGAAACAGTCGTACAAACGGAGTTATTCTTCAGTGACTTGTACCAGGAGAACTTGACTGTGACGGCATATTAGGGCCAAGTATGAATAAAAATACAAACACAAACCAGGGAAATATTTTGAGAAAAAAGTTGCAAATTCACTAGATTAAAGTGGCAGATCTACAAGAAAAAAAGTTGCAGATTTAAGAGATTTAAAGTGGCGAATCTGCTAGCAAAAAAGTCACAGATTTACGAGAAAAAAGTGGGAAAAAAGCAACTGTTTTCTCGCAGATTCACCACTTTAAATCTCATAAATCTGCTACTTTTTTTCTCGTAGATTTGCCACTTTAATCTCGTAAATCTATTTCTCAAAATATTACCTCCCTCCCCCGGGTCCGTATGTTTTTTTTTACACATTCCACAGTCCACATTCTGGCTGTATGTAATATCCTCCAATATTCTCTAGGGTTGAAATTTGGAATTTGCAAGTATTTCAATGAGTGTCCTGTTAAGGGTTAAAACAAAACCTGAAATCATGTTTCTGAATATGTGTGTGTGTGTGTGTGTGTGTGTGTACCTGGCAGTGCTGGATGTCATCAGCCAGAGCGTGGACCACAGATCCAGGTCCTCCTTTCGCTCCGAATAGGTTGAGGTCATCTAAAGCCTCCAGAGCTGCCTGGAAGACAAGACAACACCGCACATTTACTACAGTACTGATGTAACACACACACACACACACACACACACACACCTTTCTGTTCTTTTTTCCTCCTCTTTCCCCTCTCTCTTTTACTATTATTTATGTGTATATATATATATATATATATATGTATATATATATATATATATATACTCTGCTTTTTGCAGATGATGTGGTTCTTTTGGCTTCATTAGACCGAGACCTCCAGCACTTGTTGGGGCGGTTTGCAGCCGAGTGTGAAGCGGTTGGGATGAGAGTCAGCACCTCCAAGTCTGAGGCCATGGTTCTCTGCCGGAAAACGGTGGACTGCCCCCTCTGGGTGGGGAGAGAGGTACTGCCTCAAGCGAAGGAGTTCAAGTATCTCGGAGTCTTGTTCACGAGTGAGGGTAGAATGGAACGTGAGATGGACAGGTGGTTTGGTGCGGCGTCAGCAGTGATGCGGGCGTTGTACCGGACCGTCGTGGTGAAGAAGGAGCTGAGCCGGAGGGCAAAGCTCTCGATTTACCGGTCCATCTACGTTCCAACCCTCACCTATGGTCATGAGCTTTGGGTAGTGACCGAAAGAACGAGATCGCGGATACAAGCGGCTGAAATGAGTTTCCACCGTAGGGTGGCTGGGCTCAGCCTTAGAGATAGGGTGAGGAGCTCAGACATCCGGAGGGAGCTCGGAGTAGAGTCGCTGCTCCTTCGTGTCGAAAGGAGCCAGTTGAGGTGGTTTGGGCATCTGGTAAGGATCCTCCCGGGCGCCTCCCGTTAGAGGTGTTCCGGGCACGTCCAACTGGTAGGAGGCCCCGGGGAAGACCCAGAACACGGTGGAGGGATTATATCTCTCTCCTGGCCTGGGAACGCCTCGGGGTCCCCCAGGAGGAGCTGGACGCTGTGGCTGGGGAGAGGGGCGCCTGGAATGCCCTGCTTAGCCTGCTGCCCCCGCGACCCGGCCCCGGATAAGTGGAGGAAGATGGATGGATGGATATATATACACACACACACACATATATATATATATATATATATATATACATATATATATTATTCACTTTACTTGGGTATATTTGAGTATATTTTTTTGCTACTGACTACTAACTACTTTTTTCACCACTGCATAGAGTGGACTGCATATACATAAACTGTATATTACATTATTACAACACAGTACTGCTGTACAGTGGCGTGTCCAGAATGGGATTACGTTGGTTTATTTCTGTGAGAATCTAGGAACAAGCTGTTTGGTTTAAACTGTATTACTCCTGGGATTATGTATTTTTCTTATATAATCCCGGTTTGTATTATATGATTCATTTCAAAATAAATAAATAAACAGATTCCTGTTCAGTAAAGTGTGTGCAGTATCAAACAGAGCACAACTGCTGATATTAATTATTGGCTACTATTTGATTGCTAGCATAATCATAAAATAAATAAATAATAATAAAATAATAATAATAAAATAAAATAATAGATATTTAGCATAACAGCAAGTTTTAATCAGTCAATTTAACTGGAAATTAAAATTACTATTGAAAGCCAATACCGAAAAAACAAAAAAAATGTATTAAACTGTCACAAAATACACAAATATTCAGCATATTAAACGTCTATTTGCTGCAGTTTGTTTGTATTTTATCTGCCAGCATATATACTATCACAATTTTATCTATTATAAGCCAATAAATGCTATAATATTGGTATATTTTTATTTAAACAGAACAAAACAAATCCCTGACATGGACCTCATTAAAAAATAAAAAAGTTGTAAAAATAAATAAATAAAATAAGAATTAAAAAATAAATAAACTCCTAATAATACTTACAAAAACAAAACTTACAGAAGGCATCCATTTAAAAAATAGTTACCATATATTAGCATAAAATAGAGTCTGCTCTAATAATGTAACTGAGAACTGATGTGACTGAGTTCGATATTTATAATTAATTTATTTAAATATAATTCATTTTAATTATCATAGCTTAAAATCTTCCTTAACAAGGGGCTTCATAGCTCAAATATCAACAGTTTGATTCTGTATATGCACAGTAGTAGTACAGCATACTGTAGCATATATTACAATTATGCTGCTTAGCTTTAAAAATACTTATTACTACGTGTCAATACTGGAGCAGGGAACGTCCCGCAGAGGAGCCTCTTTCCACAGTCTTAAATTAAACTCTGTGTGTGTGTGTGTGTGTGTGTGTGTGTGTGTGCCCCCTGGGTACGGTGAGTCCTGTGTTATTCCTGGAAGACCACAGAGAACCTGATACCTCCTGATCACTGCGGGCCGAGGACGCCGCTGGGTCGCTCGCACACACACACACACACACACACACACACACACACACTATATCCTGTTATGTGAAAAACTTCCTCACAAGAATCAGGATTTCTTTTGGGGATTAAGACGACACTTTTTCTTTTCATTAAACTCTTTTAACTTGAATAGAAAAAAAAATCCTTGACATAGGACCTCTTAAAAAATGTAATTGAAAAATTAATAAATAAACTCATAATAATAATAATCCATCAATCCATCTTCCTCAGTTTATCCGGGGCCGGGTTGCGGGGGCAGCAGGATAAGTAGGGTATTCTAGACGTCCTTCTCCCCAGCCACAACGTCCAATAATAGTAATAATAATAATAATAATAATAATAAACATTTACAGGATAAGTAGGTGTTGCCTTTTTCTTGTTATAAACCCTTTAAACAGAACAAAACATTCACTGACATAGGGCCTCATTTTATGAAAAAATGCAAAATAAAAAAATATTAAATAGAAATAAAAAATAAAAACAATAAGTGTCCCCTTGTTCTTGTTATAAAACTCTTCTACGTATTTGTAATAGGTAGAAGAGTAATCAGAAAAAAAAGAATAATCTGAACAAAAACAATTCCCTGACATAACACCTCATTAATAAAACAAAATTGTAAAAATAAAAACATAACTAAAATAAGAATTAAAAAATAAATAAACTCCTAATAACTCCTGATAAAAAATAAACCCTTTTAATTTTAACAGAACAAAAACATTAACTGACATAAAAAAATGTAATAAAAAAAAATTGAATAATAATAAAAAAACCTTATAATACTACTACTACGACTACTACTACTACTAATAATAATTCATTCATTCGTTACCATTAACCGCTTATCCGCAATCGGGTCGCGAGGTAATAATAATAATAATAAAGTTATATATATTTAATTATTAATTATTTTAAAAAATCCCTGACATAGCACCTCATTAAAAAATATTGTAAAAAATAATAATAATTAAAAATGAAGAAAGAAAGAAAGAAAGAAAGAAAGAATTAATCAATGAATCAATTTATAATTAAATATAAAATAAAATAATAATAATAATAATAATAATAATAAAGACACTTACAAGAGGCAGAAGTGTCCCCTTTTTCTTATTATAAAACTTTTAACTATTTAATAACATTGAAAAACAACAACAGCATTTTACATACATACATACATACATACATACATCTATATATCTATATATATATATGTGTGTGTGTGTATATACATATATATATATACTGCCATGATGACGTGCTGAGTCCCTGCATGTGATCTGAGTCAGAGTGAAGAGTCGGGGTTGTCTAAAGGTCAGAGTAAAGGCCGCCTCAGTGACTAGACACCTTCCAGCAGCCAGAGAGGTTTTAGTGCAGCAGCTGTTGTGTCTCTCTCAGCAGCCGGCTGCTCTTCTCCTCCGTCTACCTGCTTCACACGGCTAAACTCACCACACACCAGTGAAGTGTGTGTTTCTGAGAGTGTGTGTGTTGTGTGTGTTCACCTTGGCCATGCCGATAGAGCTGGCGTTGATCTCAGTGATGCCTTGGTTGGTTTTATCTCCTCTTTCCCACATGCCATAATCCTGGAAGAACCAGAAAAGACGAGGCTTTAATTTTACATTAACGCTGTTAAAATGAATCCAGGGATTCGTCTTGAACACTTACAGCAACTTTGTAAGCAGCCTCGATGTAGAACATGAGATTCTGAACTACATCCACTTCATCTTGGGTGTAAACAATATGGAGACCTAGTAAACAAACAAACAAACAAACAAACAAACACAGTGACCGATGATTGATTAAAGCATGGGTCTCAAACTCGCGGCCCGTGGGCCAATTGTGGCCCTCATGACGATATATTGTGGCCCCCACCTTGATATGAAAGTTTAATGTGAGTTTTATATGAATGGCACTTTACCGTGTTGTGTGTGGAAGGTCCCTTTAATTACTTTTTTGGGTAATTTTGTGTCTTTTGTGTATATTTGTGTATAATGTTGTGTCTTTTTTAAATAATTTTGTGTCTTTTTTAGCAATTCTGTGTCTTTTTTTGGTAATTTTTTCTTTTTTAAGTAATTTAGTTTTTTTCTGTCATTTTTTGTCATTTTGTGTCTTTTTAAAATGATTGTGTGTCTTTTTTGGTAATTCTGTGTATTTTTTTTGTCATTTTGTGTCTTTTTTGTCATTTTGTGTCTTTTTTTGGTCATTTTGTGCCTTTTTTTGTGCCTTTTTTCTGTGTCTTTTTTGTCATTTTATGTCTTTTTAAAGTAATTCAGTGTTTTTTCAGTCATTTTGTGCCTTGTTTTGCTCATTATGTTTCTTTTTAAAGTAATTGAGTTTTTTTCTGTCATTTTGTGTCATGTTTGGGTCATTTGGTGTCTTTTTTTTTTAAATAATGTGTCTTTTTAGGTAATTCTGTGTATTTTTGGGTCATTTTGTGTCTTTTTTAGTAATTTTGTGTCTTTTTAAAGTAATATAGTGTTTTTTTCAGTAATTTTGTGTCTTTTTTTGGTAATTTTGTGTCTTTTTTGTTAGTAATTTTGTGTCTTTTTTTGGTCATTTTGATATGGCCCCCAGGTAAATTAGGTAAAATTATCTATAGTCAGATTGCAAGAGAAAGACAGTAAGAATTTCAAGAATTTACAAGCACTTAATCCAATATCCAAGCACTTTTCAAACCTTGAAATTCAACATTAAAATTCAAGCATTTTCAAGAATTTCAAGCACCCGTATGAATCCTGTACATAAAGCATATTTACCGGATGCGGTCATCTGTGCGAGGAAGAGCAGGAAGAGCGAGGTGGCGTCGACCTGCAGGTGACCCCACTGGTCGTCTCCAACAACAGAAGCACAGGTGGTGGTGTTGTACTTGGCGTGGAGCGAGTCTGACGTACTTCTGCTGTATTTGAACTTCTCCACCTTATCCAGCTACAAACAAAATGAAATTTTCATTTTTTTCATTTTATTAATTCTTCTTTTTCAAACCGAAAAAAATAAACAACAACATAAACTACAAAATAAACAACAACAACATAAACTACAACAGCATAGGCTAGATGCATATACGTATACATATATACATATATGCATATATACATATATACATATATATATATACATATATGCATATATACATATATACATACATATATGTATACATATATATGTCTATATGTGTATAAATATACACACATATATACATACATATATGTATACATAAATATGTATATCTCGTTATTTCTACATGTAGAATAAAGTGTTTTTTTCCACCTATTTTCGGTCTCTTGGCCAATGAAATGCATCAGAATACATGTGGGAGTGTCGCAATGCAACATGGGACTTTTCCAGAACTTTGAAATCATCACCAAAAAAAAGACACAAAATGAATAAAAAAACACACAAAATGAATTAAAAAAAGACACAAAAAGACCACAAAAAGACCAAAATAAAAAAAGACACAAACAGACCAAAATAAAAAAAGACACAAAATGACTAAAAAAAGACACAAAATGAATTTAAAAAAAGACACAAAATGAATAAAAAAAGACACAAAATGACTATAAAAAGACACAAAATGACAATACATGTGGGAGTGTCGCAATGCAACACGAAGGTTTGGACAAATAAACTCAACTTCTCATGAAAGCCACAGCTATAAGCTCTCAAATACTTTTTGAATTTAATTTCTATCTGCTACAGAGGCTGAAAAATCTACTATTTAGTAGGAAGCGTTGACACTTCTGTTGAACTTCAGGTTTTAGGGGGTTATTTTAAAATCGCCCAGAGGTTTTACAGGCATTTTTTCCAGCCGTTTTAGGCCTAAATGGGTTAATATCTCAGACTATATACTTCTTCAACTGCTGTAGCTGGGACACTGTCCCAAGAGACTGATAAAGAAGAAAAGAGAGTATTTCAGGCAACAATACAACAGAGAGAAACAGCAAATAAAGTGTGTGAGGCTTTGAGACAACATACCTGCCTCATTATACACTGAAGGATGCCTCTCATCAGCTTCACCACACTCTGGAGGAAAAGAGAGATGGTTAAATGTCAACTTTTCAAACACTCAGGCCTCGTTTACACGAGGACGCTCGCGGGTGAAAACGACAAAATATTTTATCGGAAGTGCCTTTCGTTTAGACGGTGACGGCGTTTTGGGGGCTTAAAGACGCAAAAATCTGAAACCACCCTCCAAAGTGGAAAAGTTGAATCCTCTCCTCCGTAGCGTGTCGTCTACACTGACAAGACACAAAACTCTGATCTGATCTGCTCACGTCACGTATGTGTTTACGTCACATACATGCTCCAGTACAGGAAAATAAACAAACATGTGGGATTATTTCCATGCGTCGGACCTTCAAGCTGCTCTGGCAGCTCTAATAAACTTACAGGAGTCTTTCCACCAAATGTACAGGATATGTACAGATAGTATTAGTGAACAGAGAAGGATCTGTAATTACCTCCATCACATTCTGGATGCAGCAATTGGTCGGAGGCGAGCCAGACGGCTGTGAACGAGACCTGGGAGATCTAGTGATGGTGGATAACTTTGTGGAAGGAGTAGCTGATGAAAATGTGTGGCGTGAAAACTTCTGCATGCCCAAAGATGCTCTTATGGCTTTAAGTGATGCCGCCTGGCTGCATACAATCGAATTTCACACACTTTTGCGTCACCATATGCAGCAGATTTCCTCCCGAAAATGCTCGTCTAAACGAGGAATAGAAAGTGCAGACGCGACGCCACTTTTGCGTCTTCTGTTCAGACCGTCCTCGTGTGAACGGGGCCTCAGACAGAGAAACATGAGACCCAAAGAGGGTAAAGCGAAACACACAAACTTCCATTCTGAAGCTTGATCCCACAGAGCCCTAGTACCTGCTCCAGCTCGTAGGCTTTGGCCTTGTCCTCGTCCCGGTCGGCGTTCTTCCTGTACGCCAGGCTGAGCGCCCACACGGAGATGACGCAGTAAACGTTGTCTCTGACCCAGGCGTGAGGCTGGTCGGGACAGCCCGGCAGCAGACCCGTCACCGGATCCTGTCAGACACACAGAGAGAGGGATCAAAGGTCACAGGTCAGCAGTTAACACAAACTAATGAGATGTAATTAACAGTGAGGCGGAGATACCACCGCACTATACAACAGCTAGAGTACCAAGGTTAAAATAACGAGAAAAACTTAAATAAATATAGACAGTCATGGAAAAAAATATTAGACCACCCTTGTTTTCTCTTTGCTTTCTTGTTTATTTAATGCCTGGTACAACTAAAGGTACATTTGTTTGGACAAATATAAGATAACAACAGAAATAGCTCATAAGAGATTAATTTAAGAGCTGATATCTAGACATTTAACGTGGTTTTCTTGATAATAATTTTGGCTATTATCAAGAAAATCAGGGAGAAAAAAAATAAAAAATAATAATAATATATATATATATATAATTATAATATATATATATATATTTCTATTTTAATATATATATATATATATATATAAAAATGTAAATGTAAAAGGGTGGTCTAATATTTTTTTATATTATTATTATTTATATTATATTATTATTTATATATAAACAGTAAATATATATATTTATTTTTTATAGAGTTACAGTTTATATATAAGTTACAGGGTTTTTTTCTATGTCTGTATAAATATTTATTTTAATTTTATTTTTTAGAATATTTCATTCTGAATATTCTGGGTACATTATTTACTGTTTTGAATATCAATTGCATTTTTGCTTCTATTTCATGTTAAGGTATGTTTTGGAAGAAAAAAAATATTAATTCATTAATTTTTTCTTCTTTTACCGATGATGTTGTTTTAAAAATGAGCAAAACTTCAATAAATATACTATTCTACTATTGATCAAAAACAGTGTGGTGTAGATGTGAACTGCTTCACAGTCGGCTGGGTGATATGATGACATTTACATAACTTTCTCCAGATTGGAACTTTTTGAAGAGCAGAAAAGTGCTGCACTATAGTGGTTTACATGTAACAGTGCAACAACCTTCTCCAAACCCCATTACTTCCTGTTTACATGCAGATGAGGAAATGTGAGAGTTGAAACTATGCAGCTAATTAGGGAATAATCTCAACTTTATATATGTATACATATATAAGTTTCTCTCTCTGTAGCTGCCGTTGGACCTGAAGAGGCAGAAAATTATGATTTCTCCTCATATTTAAGCTTTAAAATGCCATTTTTATTACAGCTTACAGTCTTTCAACATCTTGTTAGGTTTCATCACTAACAAGAGAAATGTGGCTTTTAGGCATGTTGCACAAATACACCAGCTAGAAAGACGACAAGTTGGACCTTTGTTTTCATAACAGTGAGTGTGATTGATGTGTTTAATACAGGATGTGTTGAGTTATTTTGCTGGTGACTATTTAAAAACTACATGATGCAGATTTCCTGTACAGGACAAAGCTGCAAAAAAAAAAAAAAAAAAAAAAAATTAAACATGCATCCCGCCTCATTAACAGTATAAAAAGGTAATGCCTTAAGAAATAATAATCAATTAATTAAATAAATAAATAAATAATAATAAAGACAAAAGTTTGTTTGGAAAAATAAATAGTGGAAAAAATAATAGAAATAAATCAATTTTAAATAAACACAAAAATAGTTGAATATGTTAATAATAATAAAATAAATGAATGAATAAATAAATAAATAAATTAATTAATTAATAAATAGGGAATCAATACAGCTGTAAATAAATAAATAAAATAAAAAATAAATAAAATGTATATATTTAATTAATAAAATAATGATTAAAATAAAACAGAAATATTAATTCATGCCTAGATTTCTTTTGGTACATTTACGGTACATTACTCGGTTTATTTTTTGAGTCTTCCGCAGTTTCTTTTTTTTGTGATCAATTTTTTTTATTGAAAAATGTACAATATATATATTCACATCATATAGACTTTTTTCCACCGATCTTCTGCAGTTTCTGCTCTCCATAGATCTCTGGCTAAGACGTATATTAAACCCACGAGAGACAGACAGATTTACTGCCAATACATTTATCCCTCTGATCAGCTGCTGCAGCGAGCCCCAGTGAGAACATTAGATCATTAGTGCAGTGATCCATCTGAGCAGTGAGCTGCAGGCTGGCTGGCTGGACGCCAGTTGGGACGGATTCAAAAGGTGACTTCACACTGTTTGTCCTCTTCCCTACTCCATCTGAAGTTTCTTCTAGTTTCTACAGAACTACAAATGTAGAAGCCATATTACTGAAAGATGATCCTAAACCTCTGGGAGCAGAGTTTGGATGGTTCCGGATAAAACAAAAAAAATGACCAATGAAAGAAGCACAAGAGATTTATATTTCTGTTTTTTTCTGGATGGAGATGGTGTGTTTGTTTTGATGCTTTGGTGTCTTCCATTGGGGTTTCTAAGTTTTTGTCTTCAGAGTCTTCAGAGTCTATTTCAACCTGTTGTCCTACAATGTGATGTGTGAGGTCTTGTCCTTCTATCTTTGTGAGGAGCAGTTCGAGAAATTTGGCCACAATAATGAAAATCTGATATTGTGACAACTCTACTTTGCATACTACATCATAAACAACTAATAGAGTACTGCATCTTGTCA
>NC_081533.1:17200941-17238441 GCF_030273125.1 Centropristis striata
AAAATTATACTATTTACTACATTAAAAACCACAAATATGCTCAATGAACTGTTTTGGAACTTGAAAATGTAAACATAGGATACAAATATGAACATATAAAAAGGTCAAATTTAAATATAATGAAACTATATTCAAAAAAGTCCCATAAAAACATGTATATTTATAGGTTTTTTTTCCTTGTTAGCTGCAACTCTTCAAAACAAACTATGTGCAAAATGACACAGAGAGCTACACCAACGCTCCAATATTTCTGAACAATCAAATTAAAACTATCATATCTTTGGTTTTACATGACCTAGAAATGTCAATGTTGAATGTTTTTTTGTTAAACGTCGCATGATCTGATCAAGACGCCACAATCACAGACCCCAGAGGGTTAATATCTGTAGCTGCAGCCTGGAGGTGCTAACTTATTATAATTCCCACTTTTTCAAATCAGACTCTCCTATGAATCATGTGTAGTAGGGCTGGGCGATATGGATCAAAAGTCATATCCTGATATATTTAGGCTGAATATCTATATACGATATATATCCTGATATTTTTATTGCAAAGTGAGAGCAAATGTTCAGTCAAAGCCAAATATGACATGTCACAAGTAGTTTTATTGAAACCGTTTATTTAAGTGAACATAAATACTGTATAACACCAGAAGCACCTTTTTAAAAAAAAATCAAAGCTCCATAAAGTGCACATTAAAATAAATAAAAAAATATCTTAAATAAAAATTGCCTATGAAATAAAATAGGCTAATCTTTTTCTGAAATAAATATATTTATATGAGAAAAGAATAACAGACATTACAAAAGAACTAAATATGACAAACCCTTTATATATAAGTAAAGACATTTAAAAAAAAAAAAACAACAAACAAAAACAATTTTGTTTTATGGGGATTTATCGCCCAGCCCTAATGTGTTACAGAAACAGAAACATACTGAGCAAAAAAAAATCGAAATATTGTTAAATGTGATATGGAATTAGACCATATCGCATATATCGATATTTAAGGGCTAACTCCATATCACATTTAACAATATTTCGATTTTTTTTTGCTCAGTATGTTTCTGTTTCTGTAACACATTAGGGCTGGGCGATATATCCCCATAAAAAAAAAAATCGAAATATTGTTAAATGTGATATGGATATCGCCCAGCCCTAATGTGTTACAGAAACATACTGAGCAAGTTGCATGAACCATTGATTTATTTTATTTCTTCACTTTTTCTGCAGCACCATTAAACCTCAAATGGCCTCCATAGAGGACATGGCCAAGTTCCACACAGACTCTTACCTGGAGCATCTTCACAAGATCAGCCAGGATGGAGACAACGACGACCCCCAGTCAGCCGACTACGGACTGGGTGAGAAGAGCTAAGACCTCCTTTCAAATAATGACAACTAATGTATTCACAATGTGTTACCAGAATCTGTTATTTCTACCCCTCTGCAGTGCTGCTCAATCTAAAGTTGAGACTGCATTGCAGAGCTGCAGCGATTAGTTGACCAATCAATTACTCGATTGCAGTGGTGGAAGAAGTATTCAGATCCCTTACTTAACCCATATGAACCCAGACCCATTAATCCTTAAAGTAAAATTATGGGTGATATACCACAGACCAAGTGAACCACATAGAACACAGTTATGATGTTTTAATTTTTTTTTTTTTTTTTAAATCTACCCCTAAATGTCAAAGATCTGTGATATGGCATATATGTTAGATTGGGCGTTTATGGAAGTTATGTTTATGATATTTCTTATTTTAAAATAAATAAAGGAGACACCTTTTCTGCTCACAGAAACACAAATTTGCCTTTTTCTTTGCATCTCCACAACATTTATCGAACTTGTGACAGGATAGGATAGGATTATTTTTTGTTTATATTTGGTCAAATGTACTTAGGTTAGAATTAGAATTGTTAAATGGGTTTAAACTTAGCCTAGTAACAAAAAAAAGCTTTTTGAAATTAGCTACTTTTCCACATTTCTGTTTCCAGTCACACACGTATTTTGGAGAAGTCACTTCTTGTCACAGTCACACAGTGACACAGTCTTGCTAAGGGATTTAATGAGTTAAGGTGAAGCATAAAGCTGAATATGGGAGATTCTAGAAGATTTAAAGTGTTTGTTACACGCGTGTCACTGTGGGTTCTTATGGGTTAAGTAAAAGTACAAAATTCTCAGCATCAAAATGTACGTTAAGTATCTAAAGTAAAAGTACTTGCACTGTACAAAATGTTTGTAGAAATTACAGTAAAACCCTATCAAATTACATCAGAAATAGGGCGTACAATTAAAAAATTGTATGTCACCGTAGTAGACACTTTTAATTACCGTAAATCATAGGTCTCAAACTCGTGATATGAAAGTTTAATGTGAGTTTTATATGAATGGCACTTTACCGTGTTGTGTGTGGAAGGTCCCTTTAATTACTTTTTTTGGTAATTTTGTGTCTTTTTATTTAATATTTTTGTCTTTTTTTTGTCATTTTGTTTCTTTAAGTAATTTCGTTGTTTTTTTGTCATTTTTTGTCTTTTAGAGTAATTTAGTGTTTTTTCAGTCATTTGTGTCTTTTTTTTTTAGTAATTTTGTGTCTTTTTTGGTCATTTTGTGCCTTTTTTTAGTAATTTTGTGTCTTTTTTAATAATTGTTTGTCTTTTTTTAATAAGTTTGTGTCTTTCCTTTCTTTTATTGTCAGCAGCAGGGGGCACTATAACACAACATTCAAAAAGCTCATGTCTCCCAGAGTACACAGTACACCAGGGGCCTCAAACTCAAATTACCCGGGGGCCGCTGGAGGCAGTATCAAAATGACCAAAAGAAGACACAAAATGACAGAAAAAAACTAAATTACTTAAAAAAGAAAGGAAATGACCAAAAAAGACACAGAATTACTGAAAAAACACTAAATTACATTTAAAAGACACAAATGGACAAAAAAAGACACAAAATGACCAAAACATACACATAATTACCCAAAAAAGACACAAAATGACCCCAAAATGATTAAAAAAGACACAAAATGATTGAAAAAACATTAAATTACTCTAAAAGACACAAAATGACAAAATCATACACAGAATTACCCAAAAAAGTCACAAAATGAAAAAAAAAAAACGAAATTACTTAAAAAAGAAACAAAATGACCAAAAAAAGACACAAAAATATTTTTAAAAATGTCACAAAAAAGTAATTAAAGGGACCTTCCACACACAACACGGTAAAGTGCCATTCATATAAAACTCACATTAAACTTTCATATCAAGGTGGGGGCCACAAAATATCGTCACAAGGGCCGAAATTGGCCCGCGGTCCGCAAGTTTGAGACCCATGCAGTACACTGTCAAGGTGCTTGGAATACTTATACTTGGAATAAATGTAATTTTAGCACATTTCAAAGTGGTTACTTTCTTTCTTAGTGCCATTTTCACATAGTTTGTGTACTTTGGTCGAGGTAGAAATACATAAAAACTCTCCTCATGTCAAGTAAACCTCCAGTGGGCGGGACGCTGTCAGAAAGATCCCACCATGGTTTGTTTTTCTTGGATGAGTCCATCCTTGTCCAAAGTTTACATTTCTAACTTTAGACCAATCCGCAAGTTCACCCTCCTTGTTTTCATTTCCTTGACTCATCTGTCTCCCTCCCTTCTTTCATTTGTCTTCATCCATCACGGCTCTTCTTCGTGTCCTCGACTCATCCCTCTCTTCCTTCCTCCCTTTGTCCTCTGACGCCTCTCTCCGCTTCTTCCTTCTGTCTTGTTATGAAAGCAAACCGCTGCACCTTTTCCTGGATTCAGACATTTCTCTCTCCTTTATTATCTCTTTCATTTACTTTACATCACACTGTTTTCCATCTTTTTTTCACCTTCTTGTTCTCTTTTTTGCCTAATATCTCAATCTTCACTTCCTTATTATTATTTTTTTTTACGGCCTCTTTTACAGTGATGGAAAGTAACTAAGTACATTTACTCGAGTACTGTACTTAAGTACAATTTTGAGGTATTTTGTACTTTACTTGAGTATTTCTATTTTATGTAACTTTATATTTCTACTCCACTACATGTAGCGGCAGATATTGTACTTTTTACTCCACTACATTTAGCTGACAGCTTTAGTTACTTTTCAGGTCAAGATTTAACATAAAAAACATGAGTAATTTAAAGTGATTCAATTTTTTTATTTATTTAAGCAAATAGAAGTATTTTAAGTAGTTTAAATTAGCCCTACCTTGAGAAAATAAAAATGCTGCTTATATAAATGCATCAATAATAATATATTTAGACTATATAAAACAATCTGAGTGAGGCCATTCTGCATAATGAGTCCTTTTACTTTTGATACTTTAAGTACATTTTCTAATACTTTTTTACTTTTACTTCTGTAAGTTTTGAATGCAGGACTTTATCTTGTAGTGGAGTAATTCCACAGTGTGGTATTAGTACTTTTACCGAAGTAAGGGGTCTGAATACTTTTGACACCACTGCTCTTTTATGAGATCTTGAGAAGTACAGCCTGTTCAGAAAAGAGAGTTTTCAATCTAAGTTAAATTTCCACTAGTATTGCTGGTGTTTTCTTGGTCTAAACCAGGGGTCTCAAACTCAAATTACCTGGGGGCCGCTGGAGGCAGTATCAAAATGACCAAAAAAAGACACAAAATGACCAAAAAAAGACACAAAATGACCAAAAAAAGACACAAAATGACCAAAAAAAGACACAGAATTACCAAAAAAGACACAGAATTACAAAAAAGACACAAAATGACTGCAAAAACACCAAATTGCTTAAAAAATACACAAAATGACCAAAAATACACAGAATTACAAAAAAAAGACACAAAATGACCAGAAAAAATACACAAAATTACTAAAAAAGATACAGAATTACCAAAAAGACACAAAATTATAAAAAAAACTAAATTACTTAAAAAAGACGCAATGACAAAATAATTACAGAATTACCAAAGAAGACACATATTTTAAATAGACACAAAATGACCAAAAAAGACACAAACTTACCAAAAAACCCCACAGAATTACAAAAACCCCCCACAAAATTAACAAAAAAGTAAATAAAAGAACCTTCCACACACAACATGGTAAAGTGCCATTCATACAAAACTCACATTAAACTTTCATATCAAGGTTGGGGCCACAAAATATCGTCACGAGGGCCGCAATTGGCCCGCGGGCCGCGAGTTTGAGACCCCTGGTCTAAACACTGGCATTTCTGTTGAAATGATTTATGTTCAACTATAGTTTTTTTAGAAAGCACTAGTAGTATGTTACTCTGTTGTAAACATTTTAGTGCACTTTTGTGTTGTTGTAAATAACACTGTGACTTCTTGTAAGTCAAAATGTGCTTTGGTCATTATTTGTGACATTTCATTTGATTTTTTTGATTTGATTTATTTGGCACAGTTTTAAAAGAAAGAAAAAAACGTAATAACCTCAACAATAATACAATTTATATATTCCATATTCATATAGAAATAAAATAAAGACATGCCAGAAAAACCCAGAAAAAACCCTCATGGGATTCCCTAATATAACATAAAATAAAAAAAGAACAAGGAGCATCGAATTATACAGAGCAAGGAACTAGAAAAACAAAACAAAGGCACAACATAGCAATGAAACAAGAATTATAATAGGTTATTGAAATAGTAATAGGTTTTTTTGTTTGTTTTTGTTTGTTTTGTTTTCCTACATGTGTTTCTCTGGCTCCAGGTTATGACTGTCCCGTGGTGGAAGGGATATATGACTATGCGTCAGCAGTAGGGGGCGCTACACTGACAGCAGCACAATGTCTGCTGGACCAGAAGTGTGAAGTGGCCATCAACTGGGCAGGAGGCTGGCACCATGCCAAGAAGTAAGGCTCCCTTTTCTGACAGAAGATAAATAGATATAGCACTTTACTCCAATCAAGTTAATTCACAAGTTCCAATGGTGGCCTGGTGGGGGCGCTGCAGGCAAAGGTCAGACCTGTAAATGTTCCAGTTTTATTCCCTCTTCTCTGTCTTTCAGGGACGAGGCGTCAGGTTTCTGTTATGTGAACGATGCTGTGTTGGGGATCCTCAAACTGAGGGAGAAGTACGAGAGGGTCCTCTATGTGGACGTCGACCTGCATCACGGGGACGGTATGCACACAAACGATGTATTCAAACAATAAGCAGAACTAAAAGTTTGTTCTGTTTAATTATCATACTTTTTATAAGGCTGAAATCAGTGGTGGAAAGTAACTATGGACATTTACTCAAGTACGATTTTGAGGTACTTTATACTTCTACTCCACTACATTTTGAAGCAAATATTGTACTTTTTACTCCACTACATTCAGCTGACAGCTTTAGTTACTTCCAGGTCATGATTTACCATAAAACCTGCATAAAACACATGATAAATTTAAAGTGATTAGACATTTTTTTGAATTAAACCCCATAGTATATTAAACCTCTGAAGTCCAGGAGATTTTGGTTCAAATTTATCAACTTCCTATGCTTTCATTTCAGCTTGTCTCCATATCATATATAAATAAAGTTATTACTGTAAATAAAATATGTGTATTTTCAATAAATACTGTAGATGGACTCCAGAGGGTTAAGTAGTTTAATGAGCTCTACTTTGAGAAAATTAAAAAGATGCTTACATAAATGCATCAATAATAATAATAATCCTATAATATATTTAGACTATATAAAACAATCTGAGTGGGTCCATTCAGCATAATGAGTACTTTTACTTTTGATGCTTTAAGTACATTTTGATGCTGATACTTTTGTACTTTTACTTCAGTAAGTTTTGAATGCAGGACTTTTACTTGTAGTGGAGTCATTTCACAGTGTGGTATTAGTACTTTTACTGTAGTAAGGGGTCTGAATACTTTTTACACCACTGGCAGAAAATCCAGCTGTTTACCTTCCTCAAAACTTGCAAATTCCCACAGCACCATCTAATGTAGGTGTACACGTTGAGTAATATCATAGAGATGTCACATTTCTTTGGTGATTTTTTTTTTTCCTGCAGGTGTGGAAGATGCTTTCAGCTTCACATCCAAAGTCATGACTGTCTCTCTGCACAAGTTCTCTCCTGGATTCTTCCCAGGTACGACCCTGGGAGATATTAAGGATATCTTTTCATATAATGACCTGTATTGTGAGACGGTGTAAGATAAGTGTGTGTATTTTTAGGGACGGGTGACGTGTGTGACACGGGGCTGGGTAAAGGCCGTTGGTATGCCGTCAACGTCCCGCTGGAGGACGGCATCAAGGATGACCGATACTACCAGATTTTTACCAGGTACACACACGGAATTAAGTATTAGGAGTTCCCTGTTAGGGCTGCACAATTGACCTATGGCTAAGCCCCGCCCCCTCCACTCACTCGGACAAACTGTCAACATTCGGTGACGGGCGCTATGGCAGCTGTGACAGTCAGATAAATTTCACAGGAGGCAATTAATCACTTTTGGAGACAGGAAAATGAAATATCATCTCGAAGTCACTAAAAGGGCCTTCATTAACAGGTTAGAGGTTTTCACTCGTCTTTTCACCCCACTGACACCGCTCATTCCGGTGCTTGTTGTAAACAAACAGAGATCGCTAAGTGAACACCTCCTGCAGCAGCAGCACATACACACTGTACTGCTACAGAGCTAACTGTAGCTAACTGCCGCTAACAGGTCGGCCGGCTCGTTAACAAGAGGCTGTTGTTAACGAGCCGGCCGACCTCGTTAGCGCTCGTTAAGACGGAGTCGCTGGATTTGATATTGATAGATATTGATTTCTTACGGCACACTTGTGTGCCGCGGAACAGCGGTTGGGAATCACTGCCATAGGGAACCGGGTTACTGCTCCCATATTATTGGGCTATACCTTGTGTCAGAGTTGCATGTACCCCATGCACACCGTTTGACCATCTTAAACTTAAAATCTCAACAAAAAACACATAAAAATGATTGAAAACGGACTAACTCCAATGCATTTCAATGGATGTGGAAGCAGAGAATGTCCGAGTGTATTGAGTTAGCTATGCGCACTGTGATTGGCTCATCGCGTTTGGGGGTGTGGCTTAGCCATAGGTCAATTGATCGCAGGGGCTAGATGCTCGTTAAGAAGAGTAAGAACGAGTCGAAGCCGCACAGTCCTCCTGCAGCAGTCTCTCCCAGCTGCAGAGCCAGAGGGGATGTTAACCCCTTAATTTTAATTGTGATCACGGTTTTGGCCGCCACGATTAAATTAACCTGATCGTCGGCGATATTTCCATTTCAAAATGCGGCTCTCCTGCATATCTAATCAAGCACTTTCTACACCAGTAGTCCACCAACCAGCAGGGGGCGAAAGCATTGTTAAGGTTCCATGTAGCTGCCTAAATAAATAACGAGTGAGCGAGCGCTAGGCAGGATGTGACGTAGTACTCGACGCCACAACAACACGCGCCATTTGTAAAAGCCGGCGAAGCAGTGTTGCCAAAGTAGCGACTTTGTTGCTATATTTAGCGACTTTTCAGACCCCCTTAGCGACTATTTTTCAAAAAAGCGACTGGCGACAAATCCGGCAACTTTTTCTGGTATTATTGGAGACTTTTGGAGACTCGTTCTTACTCTTCTTAAGAGGAGTAAGAACGAGTCGAAGCGGCACAGTCCTCCTGCAGCAGCGTCCAGTCTGCAAATTGCTAATAGGCTAACAGTTAGCTCTATGGCAGTACAGTGTGTATGCAGGAGGTTTTCACTTAGCGATCTGTTTGTTTACAACAACCACCGGACACTAAAAACTGTTCCTATTGTTTGTTTAAAAGTAGTGCAATAAAAATACAGATGTTTTCCCTAACATGATGAATAATCGTGATTAATAATCATGATTACAATATTGATCAAAATAATTGTGATTATCATTTTGGCCATAATCGTGCAGCCCTATTCCCTGTGCAGCTCAAAAGCAACTTTTAAAGCATGTTTTCCTCAAGGAAGGGAAATTGTATTTTCCTTTCCCTCTCCTGACTACATCCCACCCATAGGTCAGGGTCATCCATTGAGCTAATGCAGTTTCAGCATTTTTTCAGATACATAAGCTGGGGATTTCTTCCAACACTTGGGATTTCCCTTGTGTCTATATAGTGCTACCAGGAATAACCCAGAAATATACACAGCAGTTTCCCCCAGGTTTTCCGGATTTCAGTTATAATAATCAATGACAGCAGCCATTAAGCTCTCTCGACTCTGTGACATCATGGGATTTTGAAGGGATATTTGTTTTGAGGGATTGAGTTTCTTTTACAACTAACTTTGTGAGCTCAGAAGACAAAACTAATAATTAGTGTTGTTCTGGAAGAAAGGTTTTCCCAGACACATGGATTTTTCTTTTCTTCAAGTGGCTTTTTTCTGAAACTGCAACATTCAGCCGTGGCAGGTGTTGCTTGTAACACATAGTGGTAAGAATGTGATGATTCAAAATCAAGCAGATTCTGATTAGTGGAACTGATTAGAGACTATTATTCTTTTACTTCTGATTGGTGGAAGACTAGACTAGTGTTCTGATCCTTCTGATTGGTGGAACTGTCTATAAACTAGTGTTCTATGACTTCTGATTGGTGGAACTGACTATACACTAGTGTTCTATGACTTCTGATTGGTGGAACTGACTATACACTAGTGTTCTATGACTTCTGATTGGTGGAACTGACTATACACTAGTGTTCTATGACTTCTGATTGGTGGAACTAACTACACTAGTGTTCTATGACTTCTGATTGGTGGAACTAACTACACTAGTGTTCTATGACTTCTGATTGGTGGAACTGACTATACACTAGTGTTCTATGACTTCTGATTGGTGGAACTAACTACACTAGTGTTCTATGACTTCTGATTGGTGGAACTAACTACACTAGTATTCTATGACTTCTGATTGGTGGAACTAACTACACTAGTGTTCTATGACTTCTGATTGGTGGAACTAACTGCACTAGTGTTCTATGACTTCTGATTGGTGGAACTAACTACACTAGTGTTCTATGACTTCTGATTGGTGGAACTAACTACACTAGTGTTCTATGACTTCTGATTGGTGGAACTAACTACACTAGTGTTCTATGACTTCTGATTGGTGGAACTAACTACACTAGTGTTCTATGACTTCTGATTGGTGGAACTTACTACACTAGTGTTCTATGGCTTCTGATTGGTGGAAATGACTATACACTAGTGTTTTATGACTTCTGATTGGTGGAACTGACTATACACTAGTGTTCTATGACTTCTGATTGATGGAACTGACTATACACTAGTGTTCTATGACTTCTGATTGGTGGAACTGACTATACACTAGTGTTCTATGACTTCTGATTGGTGGAACTGACTATACACTAGTGTTCTATGACTTCTGATTGATGGAACTGACTATACACTAGTGTTCTATGACTTCTGATTGGTGGAACTGACTATACACTAGTGTTCTATGACTTCTGATTGGTGGAACTAACTACACTAGTGTTCTATGACTTCTGATTGGTGGAACTAACTACACTAGTGTTCTATGACTTCTGATTGGTGGAACTGACTATACACTAGTGTTCTATGACTTCTGATTGGTGGAACTAACTACACTAGTGTTCTATGACTTCTGATTGGTGGAACTAACTACACTAGTATTCTATGACTTCTGATTGGTGGAACTAACTACACTAGTGTTCTATGACTTCTGATTGGTGGAACTAACTGCACTAGTGTTCTATGACTTCTGATTGGTGGAACTAACTACACTAGTGTTCTATGACTTCTGATTGGTGGAACTAACTACACTAGTGTTCTATGACTTCTGATTGGTGGAACTAACTACACTAGTGTTCTATGACTTCTGATTGGTGGAACTAACTACACTAGTGTTCTATGACTTCTGATTGGTGGAACTAACTACACTAGTGTTCTATGGCTTCTGATTGGTGGAAATGACTATACACTAGTGTTTTATGACTTCTGATTGGTGGAACTGACTATACACTAGTGTTCTATGACTTCTGATTGATGGAACTGACTATACACTAGTGTTCTATGACTTCTGATTGGTGGAACTGACTATACACTAGTGTTCTATGACTTCTGATTGGTGGAACTGACTATACACTAGTGTTCTATGACTTCTGATTGGTGGAACTGACTATACACTAGTGTTCTATGACTTCTGATTGGTGGAACTGACTATACACTAGTGTTCTATGACTTCTGATTGGTGGAACTAACTACACTAGTGTTCTATGACTTCTGATTGGTGGAACTAACTACACTAGTGTTCTATGACTTCTGATTGGTGAAACTTACTATACACTAGTGTTCTATGACTTCTGATTGGTGGAACTGACTATACACTTGTGTTCTATTACTTCTGATTGGTGGAACTGACTATACACTAGTGTTCTATGACTTCTGATTGGTGGAACTAACTACACTAGTGTTCTATGACTTCTGATTGGTGGAACTAACTACACTAGTGTTCTATGACTTCTGATTGGTGGAACTAACTACACTAGTGTTCTATGACTTCTGATTGGTGGAACTGACTATATACTAGTGTTCTATGACTTCTGATTGGTGGAACTGTCTATACACTAGTGTTCTATGACTTCTGATTGGTGGAACTGACTATACACTATTGTTCTATGACTTCTGATTGGTGGAACTAACTACACTAGTGTTCTATGACTTCTGATTGGTGAAACTAACTACACTAGTGTTCTATGACTTCTGATTGGTGGAACTGATTATAGACGAGTGTCCCATCACTTCTTTTTGATTGTACTGACATATTCTATCACTGCTGATTGTTGGAACTGCCTTTCATCACTTCTGATTGCCAAAACTTTGGACAAGTATATCATTTTTTCTGCTGTTTTGTTTTGCAGTGTGATGCAGGAAGTGCGAGCCCAGTTCAACCCAGAGGCGATGGTCATGCAGCTGGGTGCCGACACCATGGCGGGCGACCCCATGTGTTCCTTTAACATGACCCCAGTGGGGGTGGGCAAGTGTCTGCGGCATGTCTTGGAGTGGCAGCTACCTACACTGCTGCTGGGAGGAGGTACGCTGTATGGCTGTGTTTATTATTCTGGTTGATGATGTGTTTTGATTTTATTCTGTGTGTGAATGCATCGATGTAGGTCCATGTTTGAATTGTGTGTATGTTTGTTGATGTGTCCCCATATATGCTTAGTATACCAAAATACTCCTAATGAAAAGTAGATGATGCACCTTATCCCTTGTGCATTTTTGTACTTTCTTTGAATCTCAGTGATTCGCTCATTTGTGCACAATTACGCACACATGAATTTACACACACATACACACACCATGCTCTGTTCTAGACCCTTCAGTCCTCGGCCAGATGATAGCTACTACTTATACGACACAATGAAGCCATTTTACTCAAATACAATCCCACCTCTCTTCCTTTCTCTCCCTCCCTCTCTGTCCTACATACTTTCTCTCAGTTCTATCCTCCTCTCTTTCTTGGTTCTTGCCATTCTCTAGATTTCACTCAAGTCCATCCTCTTCATCCTTCACTCCTAATCTTTCTACTCGCCTTTTGTCTGTGTGAGAGAGTAATTTTTTCGACCTAACACTTCCAATTTGTTGTGGCGAGTCAAAGATTTTGACGACATACAAATCCAAAATAATCTGAAAATGCTTCCTTTTCTCCTCATCTGTCTCTTTTTCAATTCATGTCTTTATTCTGGTTCCCTGTTTATTTATCCCTTTAACTAGTTACCATTCAAGGTCCTTTTTTTTAGAATTGGTGGTTGTGGGCAGTGGATGTTTAGGGGGAGATAGCAGGTCAACAATAAAGCCACATCGAAGTGGTGGACATCATCTGAAAGCTGTGAACCTGTGGATTAATTTGAAATGCAGCATTGTGTGTGGAGTTGTTCTGGTCAAAATATCTAATAAATTGACTTAATTAATATTTTTTATTTATTTAAACCTATTCAGGTGTATAAGGGGTTCATAGCATTATATGTCCCTATAAAGTCCATTTCCATGTTCAACTGTGTCCCATAAGTTGTTGCAGCAATTTTTGGGTTGAAACCATTTGTTACACACATTTGGTGCTGAATTATGCAATTTTATTCATACCGAGAATGGATAAAAATGTTCTAAAAGACCCTCTAGAATATAACATCAATAAGCCAAGACCTTTGGAGCAACACAGAAGAATCCATGCTGAGATTTGGGTTCAAAAACTTTGGTCATTTTGGAGATTTCTGTATTTTTTTGTGAATGGATGGCGAGCACTTCTGTTCTTCAAACTGCTGAGAAACCCTCTTATTGTCAATAAACCTAGAAAATCCTCTGAATGCTCTAGGTCTCTAGTTTGTGGTCGTAAAGTTTCATGAGGCTGTGATTATCCTAGAGGTCACAGCAGCTCATTTTATACACTGAGATCGAGACTCAAGAAATGCCCTCACTGCAATGAACTGGCTACTACTGATGACTAACATCATCCCACATGAAGAGAACTGGCCTCATTAAATCCACAAGAGTCTCAGCTTTCCACTGATACCCAGTTTATTTAATTCAAAGCCTGTTTAGGGACCTCAGCATGCACAAATATTCAAATATTATATATATATAGATATTAAATATTGACTCTTGAAAACTTTGGGAGAAGTGAAACAAACTTTTTCAGATTTGAATTTTAAGTAACGATCAGGGTCTGACATATATGCTCCACAAGAACACAAACTAATGTTTCCTCTTTGTATCCCTCTGTACCTCCCTCTTCCTCTCCAGGAGGTTATAACTTGGCTAATACGGCTCGTTGCTGGACCTACCTGACGGCGGCAGTGCTGGGAAAGACTCTGTCCTCTGAGATACCAGACCACGAGGTACACACACTCTCTGTCTCTGTTATAGCCACAGTCACACACATTCACATATTCCCACATGGACACAAACGCGCTCATTCATTGTACTGTCACACGAAATCACAGGCCGACGCACACACATTAAAAAACACAAACACACCCCCTTGTGTTCGTGGTCTGCTGAGTCACTCCATCTAATCAAAGATGGCCGCCTGCTTCTCAATAAAGGGGTTTGTCTTCAGGTGACTCAGACCGAGTGTATGTGAGAGTGAAGGGTACTAGTGTTGACAGTTTCTCTCCGTCTGCCTCATCAAACACAGGCTTCTCTCTCCATCTTTTTTGGCATTAATGGAAATGTTATATTTGTGTTATTAAAGGAGAAATCTCTTGGTTCCATATTGTCTATATATTTAAGGAGAAATGTATTAGTTATTTCCATACATTTTGATGCCAAGTTCTCTTATTGTTGGTGCTAATCAGTTTGTAATATTGAGACTAGGGATGGGAATAATAAATCGATGATCGATCAAAGATCGTTAAGAATTTAGTTGATCACGTGGAATTTTTTAAACGATCTGTGGATTTTTTAAACATTTTTATCTCTGACTGCATATCCGTATCACTGAACTGAAACACGCCCAGTGTTCAGTTCTGCGGCCGTATGTCAATAAGCCAATGAGCTGAGAATTAAGTTGTGGCTGGGGAGAGGGACGTCTTGAATGCCCTCCTTAGCCTGCTGCCCCCGCGACCCGGCCCCGGATAAGCGGAGGAAAATGGATGGATGGAAAGTTACAGTTTGCAAACTGAAAGCTGCAATAAAAAAACTGCAATAACAATAACAACACACAGAAATACAAGAGGATTCATTTGACCAAAAACTAGCTTACTGTATCAAACCTTGCTAGCATGAATTACTAATGAATTTTATCCAAAACTTATTTAAACACGAAACACATTTAAATATGAAGATTACTGTGAAAACTAACCTCATGCCTCTTCGGGGACTAAAACATAAAACATTGACCTCCTTGACGTTATCTTTACAGTATTATTTCAGTTGAGTTATTTCATGATCGACAGGATCAAGTCTCTTTGCGTCCTTTCAAAATAAAAGCATCCGTTATCAAAACAGCCTTTTACACAGCATATATATATATATATATATATATTTTTTTTATTTTTTTTTTTTTTGTGCATGTATGCATGCAGCCTAATCGATTAATTGATCGTTAACTTGATAGAGAATCGAGTTGGCAGGTTTCTTCCCAAAGCCCATCCCTAATTGAGACAGTTATTACAATACTGTTTTGATTTACTCTTTAGAACACATAAATGTCAGAAGAAATTCCAAACTAAAGGTTCCCTTGCTTGCTCTTTCCACATCTTTTGACCATATGACTCATGGCCTTTGGATGTACAAGATATTAGTTTTCTAAGAGTTTCTGCTACAGTTCACTACGGGGAAGGGAATATTCTTTCATCTATTTTTCATATTTAACAGAAAAATACAACCGTACACCATCAGAAATCAGTTTTTCAGTCTTTCACTCAACTGAGACAAGCTTAACCGCCTTGTTAACTCATCATAAAACAGACTTTGTTTCTGTTCCAACAATCATCAACTCTGATCTCAAAATAAACCCTTATTTCACCGACTTGGATGTGAAAATGTGCTGGCTCTACATGCTGTTTTTCCCCGTAGTCTTTCTGCCAATAGTTTTATCCAATCACCCAAACCTATGAGATGTTTATGCCTTTTACTAAAGTAATTTGATTATATCTATGTAAACTCCATTTGCTGTAAATGTTGTGAGATACGTTCAAAAGCTCTGCAAATTGCCTACAAATTAAGTTTCTTTTTACCATCTATAAAGTTTTCAAAATGTTGTGATAAAACTATGTTTAACTTGTGCAAAATCTGACCATTTTTAAAAACAATTGTATAATATTATATGAATATTATATATAATTGTAGTGATATATCTGCAGCAGTCTGATTTGCTACCTTTTTAATGCATTCTAACGATTGGTTTATTACCGGACTGTGAATGTAAATATACACATAAAATAATGGCTGAAATAAGGCCACAGTCAAGCATCACAAGATTAATCTTAACTGTTATGAATTGCTGTAACGTGTACAATATAATCTGGTTAAAACTAAATATTTGGAGTCAGAGAAAAATGACTTTCAACTCATAAACCACACAAATGCATTAATTTTCTCTCTCTCTCGTTCTGTGACGTTAAGAGGTTTCCTAAGGCCAACATTAACAGGATTATGAAACACAACATGTAGACTTGCGGTGATTGCAAAAATCAGGTCGCCGTGAACCACAAACACTTTAAGTGGAACTTAATCTGGTTTTTCGCTGTGATTAAGTGAATAGTGTGGATGTAAACCAATGAACCCACTGTGAAGTGAGTGGAAACACTCCTCGGCTTTTACCTTTGCAAGGAAGAAAAAAAATAACATCCCAGTGATTTATGTTTGTAGAAGAAAGGAAGCGTGTGACCACTAATTTTCTCATTATGCTAACTGCTAAATCAAATAAACCCATTCTCTCTCCAAATAGAAATCAGTCGACCCGTCTGTCTCTCCCGCTCCTATACTCTCTATCACACACACAAAGAGGCTCTTTCTCCAGCAGCTGATTTTTGGACCTTGTCTTGGTCAAATGTAATGAATAGCTGTGAGTGTGTGTGTATGTGTGTTTTTATGCGAGTGTGTGTGTGAGTTCTGACCGTGATGAAGGTACCTCTTGTTTCTCCTTGTCAGCGTCCAATGGCCCTGAATAGCCTTTGACCTCATTAAGAAGCACTCACTGAAAACAAAGCAACTATCAGTGCGGGCAGCTGCCACAGATGATGAAGACGAGGACACACACACACTCATGAACACACACACACACACACACACACCTATACAAACTCAGCATGAAATTATGTATGAAACAAATACTGAAATGGCCGTTTTCTATCTTGAATATTAAAGTGCTTATTGGCTTCTTTTTCCAATTTAATAGGTAATCTAAAAAAATCAAGGTCATTTTCTACTGAAGTCGTAGCACTACACAACTTTTCGCGCGCGCGCGCGTGTGTGTGTGTGTTTGTCTTTATATAGTTGTGAGGACCAACCCCTGGCAGAAGACCAACATTGTGAGGACATTTGTAGTTGTGAGGACATTTTACCCGGTCCTCACAAAGAAAATGCTAGGATAGCCTCTAAAGGCCTTAATTAATCAATTAGTCATCTGTATGAATTTCAGGGAAGGTCCTAACAGAGATGGTAAGCCCTGAAATGTGTGTGTTGGCCTAGGGGAAGTGGTGGTCCTCACAAACAACTCAACTATCGTGGCCCTCACAACTATATAAAGACGTGTGTGTGTGTGTGTGTGTGTGTGTGTGTGTATTTCTGGCCCTGTCTGTGCCCGTTGTGCTCGATAAGAGGGGCATTTATCCATGATGACCAAGCAAAGCTGAAGTTGCAGCGACACAGGGAACAAAAACCACCTTTGTACCCTTTTCTGTGTGTGTGTGTGTGTGTGTGTGTGTGTGTGTGTGTGTGTGTGTGTGTGTGTGTCCACCCTCCTGCTCTACTGTAGACAAAAGCCACATGAATGCACACATTCATTACAGTCAGATAATGCACTGGCCTGTTTTATAGCGTTTTTTTGTGTTTCATTGTATGATAAATGGCCACCAATGTGGAGGAAACAGCTGTTACTCAGACGGGAAACTATCCATAAGGAAGTTGCACAAAGTAGAACTAAGATCAATGCATATTTGTTTTCACTGTGCTGCTGCATTTGAAATATGTTTTGATTGACAAATATCTATAAAATAAGTAAGCTAAGTATGTAAGTAAGTACATAAGTAAGTAAATAACTAGGAAAGCAAGCAAGTAAGTAGGTAAGCAAGTAAGTACGCAGTTAAGCAAATAACTAAGTAAGTAGGCAAGTAAGTAACTTGGTTGGCAAGTAACTTAGTATGTAAGTCAATAGCAAAGTAAGTATGTAAATAAGTAGGTGAGAAAGCAACTAAGTAGGGAAACAAGTATGTAAGAAATATAGAAATAAATAAAAATCAGTATTAGTTTGGCACATTTCTGTCTTGCAAAAAATGCAGCTCAAATTGAAAACTACATGTACAGGGTGCTTCACATGAAAACGGACATACAGTAGAATGAACATAATGGGAAATAAAGTGGAAAAAACCCACTTGATTAAAAACAATAACATTACATGCACTGAATGCTTCCAAATAGACAAAGAATGGACACCTCAAACAGGGACAGAATTATATAATCAGGATAAAATAAAATGCAGCATGTGTATGGGTGCAAAGCAAAGTACAAAAAGGAGATTCAGGCCTGTATCAGGAATGTCTCAGCTAGTTAAAGGCTAAATAAAATAGATAAAGAGAACTATTTATCTTATCAAAATATTTGTGTAAATGATGCCTAGTCTAGTTTTGAACTTCCAAAAAGCATGCCACTTTAGTTTGTTTAATCGGCTCAAATCTCACTGAAATCAATCCAAACAAATTTGTGTTGGTTTGATTTTGTTTAAAATATTTTGTTAAAAGTGTTTATTTTGAATTAAATACACTTAATCTTTTTTTCTCCGTGCCCGAGAGGGGAAGCATTCAGTCTTTGGCATGTTTGAGCCCTAGACTAAATGGTTAAAAATAGCAGTCTAAAAAACACAAACATCAGTCACAGTTGGCCAGTCACATCAACAATAGTGCTGTAATATTCACTGATTACCAGACAAAATATTACACTGCAGATAACCCACACAATGACCCTGCTTCTGTCACACTTATTATACTCCAAAATCTTATAAAAACACAAGTGAAAGTTCCTTTTGTAGTTTGGTCCGGGACTCGAGCCGCCGGGTCGAAAGTCATTAACTCTACCCATTGACTTGTATTGTCTGTTGGCGGTCAGCTGGTCCTGATTGACCCCCCATTGTGTGATAGTGGTGGAGCCAATCTGTGTGTGAATCTGAGAGCAACAATATGAGGCCTGCTAAGAATAGCACCAAGGTCAAAGGTTAGTTAAAGTCTCTGATTGGATGGGCATGTGGGGATTGTCTTTATAACCCACTTAGTTTTTTCAATTTGAAGACATTTTCCTTCGCCTTTCTTTTTATTGTCTCCATTCATTTGTAACGTTTAATGTCCACTTGCTGTGCCTTTGACCTTTTTAAATTTGATGTCATAGCAGCTGGTGGCTCAGGCAATCTGGGCAAAATCTTTTACTTCCCTTTTTGAATCTCTTCACACTGCATCCAGCTGCATTTTGACATCAGAATTAAAGTGATTGTTTCAACACTCAACCCATCAATGGAGGGAACTTAAATTTGTGGAGATTCAAGGTGTTTTTGGACATGTTTGAACAGTTCTCTGAATGAGGAACTGCCAACTGGGTAGCTCCCTGAGAACTTCATACCATTGTTTTTTTCTGTTTGCATTGTGGCAGTTGACGAGTCAAAACCATGTATGTTTTGGGGGGTTCTTAAGACTTTGAAAAAAGTCAGGAAGTAAGTAGCTAAGTATGTAAGTAAGTACACAAGTAAGTAAATAACTAGGAAAGCAAGTAAGTAGGTTGGCAAGTAAGTACGCAGTTAAGCAAATAATTAAGTAAGTAGGCAAGTAAGTAACTTGATTGACAAGTAACTTAGTATGTAAGTCAGTAGCAAAGAAAGTATGTAAATAAGTAGGTGAGAAAGCAACTAAGTAGGAAAACCAGTATGTAAGAAAGTATAGAAATAAATAAAAATCAGTATTAGTTTGGCGCATTTCTTTCTTGCAAAAAATGCAGCTCAAAAACATGAGGAATACATAACAACAAAACCAGGATAAACAACAACAACAAAAAGCATTGGTTATCGGCCAACTGTTTTTTTAATAAACATCAGTATCGACTCAGAATTTCACAATCAGTGCATCCCTCCAGAGAAGTGTTTGGACAGTGAGAGCTGTCCATCTGACTTTCTTCACCAGCCCAGACCCCTCCTCTTCTCTAATTCTGTTTTCGGTCCTTTCCCAGCAGTTGAGTTCCTCCCAGCCGCGCTGCTCAGATAAAAACAAACCACAGATCTAAACTTCCTGCGGCTGCCTCAGCGGGCCAACAGGCATACCATGTACTCACAATGTTGCTGGTGTGAATCCAGCTCATATCCTTTGTCACATTAAGTCCTGCCGCCTCTTTCTGTTGCTCCTCTCTTTCCTGTCTCCACTGCGTGCCCATAAAGCACATATTGCACAAGCACGCAAGTAAATATTCTCACATGGAAACAGGCACCTACATTAACCACTTCGGTTTTGGATCTGCTTCCAAATCTCCAATTTTATCTCTGTTTTTTAATCTCTACTCAGCCCTTTGGGTGATCCCATTTACAGAGTTCGGAGTTGAGAAGATGTGTTGTATTTTATCGCTTGGCTCGTTTAAACAAAACACTAATGGCTCTTTCCAGTATTTGTGTGACAATAAAGAGAAAAGAAAATGTATCAAATGGCCCATGAAATGTGATCAGAACCTAATATTTCCTATTATTCTGACACCACATGAATGCAGCATAGACCAAATCTTGCAGTTTGTCAAACTGAAAAATACTTTGTGTATCCGCCCGGTGATTCGGATCTGCCCCAGCCTGTGGAAATGTTGGGTTTTTCTTTTTTTAAAATAGGGTTTTCTACAAAGATATTGTTGTCTTGCATAAGGAAGCAGAGAATGGTTTCAAAGAACGTAAAGCTTATTGACTGCAACTTTTTGGGTCACTGATCATTTAACTTATTTTCAGTTTTTATATGCATAGCACAACTCTGATTCCAAATAAACTTGGGACGCCATGTTGAATATAACTAAAAACAGAATGCATGTATATTGAAGGGAAAAAAAGTGTATCACTTTGAACATGACCTATATTGTCTTTGTAAAGTTTTCAATTGAATATATGTAACAAAGCAGATAATGAGCAGATAATCACATTTTGTTCTATTTTCCGTTTTACAACGTTCTAACTTTTTGGGAATCGGGGTGATTCCACCCAAACTAATGTGTTTTTTCTCTTCCTGTATAAAATTGCAGCTAGTTTGGAAGCTCCCTCGCCTTTCAGATTTTTAGACACCAAAGGGCTGTTTCCACTACTGCCCAATATCCAGAATGAGGCGGGTCTCACTCGCCGAAACGTCCCTAATTTGAATACGAGCGGTCTGGAGCGGACTTCTGTCTGGACTTTTTTCATCCCTGGAGACTCCTTCTTACTCTTCTTAACTAGCTGCGGGGGTCGGCAGCTTGTTAAGAAGAGTAAGAACGAGTCGAAGCGGCAATGTCCTCCTGCAGCAGTCTCTCCCAGCTGCAGAGGCGGAGGGGATGTTAACCCCTAAGCGTCCAGTCTGCAAATTGCTAATAGGCTAACAGTTAGCTCTGTAGCAGTACAGTGTGTCTGTACTGCTGCTGCAGGAGGTGTTCACTTAGCGATCTCTGTTTGTTTACAACAAGCACTGGACACTGTGTGCACAGTTAGCGATGCTAGTTAATTCACAATCACAGTTTATGATCAGCGGAGACGCTGTGCATAATTAGCCATGCTGGTTTGTTTATGATCACCTGCTGACGTTGTGCACAGATGAGTCTTCCGTGTTTAATCGAATCGTGTTGAATCGGTCGAAACTGTCGCTAAGCGATTACACGATAGTCGAAAACCATACGTCACCTCCGGAGTCTCCTAAATCCCTCTGGGGGCTAACTTGTAATGGAGACACGCAGAGTGAGCGGACTTTTGAGAGGGTGTGGCCTGAAACTTTCCTGGTGGCCACTTTTCCCCCTAGTGGAAACACGGCTTAAGGCAATTATGGAGTTGTTGGGCTTGCATCATCATCTTCAGACTGAATCGCTCTTTCGTGCAAAGAACACCTTTTTCTTATCTTTTTCCACAATTTGAATTGTGATTGGAAAAGCCTTGAACCAGGCAGTTCTGTCAACTCAGTTACTGTACAAATAGAAATGACAATAGAATTTCAGGAACTGCTTGGAACTGGTTACAAAAATACTCAAACTGCTCGAGCCAAACTCCATTAAATTCACCTCGTCTCTGATGAGGGCTACAGAAGTAAATACAAATGTGTGTCCGTCTCCGAGCCACACAGGAAGGGAGGACGTCTCTGCTCCCAGATTGGCAGCCGGGGAAGCGTCCCGCCTCTTTACTTCCTACTTCCTCTTTTCCTGTCTGCAGACACTTCCTGTCCTGCCCCTCGCTGCCGTCAGGGATGTGTCGGCTCCCAGAGTCACGGGCTCAATCACCGGAAACATTACCGGAGGAGAGAGAGAGAGAGAGAGAGAGAGTGTGTGTGTGTGTGTGTGTGTGTGTGTGTGTGTGTGTGTTAGGACTGATGGGGAATTTTTTTCTGTTTACAAAATGACACTGAAAAATGTGTGGAGAATAAGCCGGTTATTCCTTTCCATTCATCTCTTATCAATCTGTGTTAATCAAATTTCTTGCTGCTGTAGATTATTTGACTCGGTCACAAACGGGGGAAAGTGTTTGCAGAATGTTGGGATGTCCCAACAATGAGCCGCGAGATTTAGTTTCCTGTCCTGTTCCCCTTTAGGGAGTCGTGGCTGTGTTGTGGTTATCTTTTAAATATCTCTTTGTGTTACAGTTCTTGGACAGGCTTCATTCTAGAAATAAGAAGATCATCATTCACTGTTATTTTCTTATTAGACAAGATATTTTTATAAACCCAATGGCCCTGTATGTATTAAATTTGTACATGGGAGGTTCCCCAAATTTAATTTTCTTCTTTTTCTTTTTTTAAAAAAATGTAATCTTTATTGAGGCCAACAGGTTTCATACAACGTAGGATATTTTCCCTTCTTAAAAACAAAACAAAACATAATTTCTCTTAGATTTACAGGTTCCTGATACATAGGAAAAGCAAAGAAAAGGAAACGAAAACTAAATCATAGAAAAGATAACCGTCAGGACTTTCATTCTGTATCTATAGTTATATGTCAACATCAGTTTTCTTCCCAGGCCCAATTTTTAACATTTTTATGTATTAACATTATAAACAGTTCAAACATAAGGGGGAAGTTTCACTTTAATTTACTTCTTTTTTTAATTCCTTTCCTCATTTCATCAATAGTAAATATCTTTCCGTCCACCTATTTTTATGTGCATATTCAATTTGTGCAGAAAAGAGCGTAAGCACAGAAAATTTTAAATCATCTTTAACGTCAAATAACAGTTTTTTTTATAAATAGAAGGTCAATAAAAGCAAGAATAATAGCACTACATTTAGGAAATAAATGATGACATTCATGAAGCATACAACTTCACCGTCCACGGAGAAAATATCACTCCACACAGATCCGATCTAACCTTCTTCACATTAATGCACAAACAGAAAAGTCATATTTCCATCCACTTTCCTACATTGCTTTTCTAAGTTAAAACAACAATAACAGACGAGAGACAGAAGGAAAAAGATTCGCACGTCACTTTTGGCTTGAATCTGATCTCCCATGTTTCCTTTTAGCTTCCCTGATTTTTCAAAAACATACAACTAGGATTTGTTGCCTTAAAAGGAAAACTGACAGACAAATCTATAAAAGATGGATTGATGAAGAGGCAGGGAGGATGGGAGAGAGTCCAGATGCAGAGAGAGAGAGAGAAAGAGAGAGAGAGGGAGGTGTACGTGCGCTATGTGACTATAATTCGGACATCGGGCCGTTTTTCTTTCCCTTGTTGAAAACATTTATTAGATAGCAGCTTGATAGCAGACAGAGTCCATTTGTTTTCCGAGACGTTTTCCCCTCCGCTGTGCGGCTCGGCATCCTTCATAGCTGGAGATCCTGCTGATCGCTGTGAAAACAAACACGCTCACACACACACACACACACACACACACACACACACACACACACATGCACACACTGCTGTCAACAGATGGGCTCATGCATTCGAGCAGGAACTTTTTCACACACACGTACACGCTCTGTCTTTCTACTCATGTACACACACACACACACAGACTGCTGTCAACAGATGGGCTCATGCAATCAAACAGAAACTGCTATATCAGGTTTATCAGGCTAGGAAAGACTAGCCTGATTTCATGAAAGTTGGCAGAAGGGTGAAAGAATTAAATTTTTTGAGTGGATCCCAGTTCTTCTCCTGCAAACAGACACTGTAAGCAAAATACAGCTAGACTAGGAAATACATTTAAGGATGAAGTCTACAGTCTTTGACGATAACTTCTATTACTTTTATTATTTGTTATAACTTTGGAGAGCTGCCACAGAAAAATGCCATAACTACTATATAAAACTACCACATTAATGACCTTATTAATGTTCCACTTGGTGTAATAATTATCAACACACAACAAGTTCTCCAACATAAACTTTTCGAATTTCGTCATTTTAGGGGCAAGGCCATTTGGCCTTCCTGTTCACACTTATCTTAAGGGCACAAAGGCCACATGACAGGGCATTAAGGCCGTTTGGTTAAATTACGCTGGTTTTACCTTTCAGATTAATACCTTAACATTCTCATTCACCAAGAAACATTAATGCACAATATATTAAAGATATTAGAAAGGACCTTTTTGGAAAATGACAAATGAACCTGTTTTGAAAAGATGGCAAAATGAATCTCCTGCCTGAGTTCATCTAAGAGTAAGGAAAGAGAAATGCCTCCTCCTGCCATAAGAAAGGAACCTGCTGAGGTGAAATTTACATCAGCTAAATGTCGAGCCCTTGTCCCTGAGGTAGGGAAGACGTTAGCGATATCCCACCTAGCTAGCTATCGCTACTTTTCATGATGCAAAAATGTAACGTTAACGAGCTGACTTTAAATAGGCAAATACAATGGTAATTACCTATCAATAGTACTCTCTATCAAAACGTAAATGTTAAGTTCTGTCAAATACTACCACATACTTCAGTCACAACATATCAAAACAGCTTGTCCCGCTAGCTTACCTGTGCTGCGCATCAACACATGGCTCATTTGAATATTCAAATTAGCCACGTGTTGATGCGCACTCCCAGGGACGGGTCGGATTAGCGTTGTGTTTACTGGAACTTTGACAGGGGCACAAAGGCCACCTTGGCCGTAAATTTAACATTTTTTCACAGGGCATCAAGGCCAGAGTGTGGGGCAACGACGGCAACCGGCTCGCGGTACAACGGCGCATTCTAGAAGTAGCACACATGCATGGTCCACAGTTGTAAAAAAGGCTGCCGTTTTTGTGGATTTATTTTGTAAAACCATTGAACAGATTTAGGGCAAAAAAATTCCTGGTTAGGCGTTATAAAAAGACAGTAAATAAATGTACGTCAATGCCGGAAGTGAAGTAGTTACTAGGGTCATGTGACTACCGCAAGTTACCATAGACTGTATATAAATGATGGACGTAGTCACCGTGACGTCACCCATTGGTTTGTGGCCTGTTGGAAGCATCGAGTTCAGCGTTACGCTCGTCGCCATCTTGTGTCGCCATCTTGTTTCCGATACGGGGAGCAGACCATTAAAGTTATGAGACCAACGTAAACGTCCTTTTTTCTATCTATATAACATTATGTATAACTTTATTGACACGTTGCCATGGATACGCATTGTTCTGCTTCTCTCCTGATGACGACTCGCCTTGTTAGTGACCTGTCAATCAAAGGTAGCCATGCCCCAAATCATATTTTCTTCTAAATGGGGCCATTATTAGAACTATTAACATCAAATTGTCTTGAAGATTTTTTACTAGTGATTGAAACCATAGTGTTGTCCTAAAAAGAAATTAAGGAAACACACAGATGGACTATTTCGTAGTTATTTAGTGAAATCAAAGCATCGCTTTAAATGAATAGTAACATTTTGATTTTGAAGTAGAAATAAACTTCTCATAAACAGTAGAAAATAAATGACTTGCTACTCTTCCCTAAAGCTTAAATGTGTCCAAAAGACAGACGCGGCATTTTTCTTGGGTCGCTGCTCTGAGTTCGAGTTCTCCTCAATGTCACTGATTGTAAAATTATAGAATAAGAATAATCATCATGCGCAAGATTAAGTCGTTTAGAGGTTCTGAATGTCGCTTTCGATCCATTTTTCAATCGCCCAGCCCTAGAGTGCAATACAGTGAACTAAGTGGAAAAGAATAGCTGAGTTTTGTTGTTCAGTCTCTCTTTTAGATAAACATCAAGGGAAAAATATGATGGACTCAAACTATGTATTTATTTAAGTTTTTATAGTCCTGCTTTGAAACAAAAATAAGATTTACTGACAGTGTTCTCTGCATCGAGGCGAGTGTTTCTCATACAAACATGCTTGTGAGTGATGAGCCGAGGGTCCAAGTTAAAGACCGTGGTAAATAATCGAGACCTTCCACTATTTATCTCCCCGCGCGTCTCTGCCAGAGACACTGGAGCCAGTCAGCGGGTATTTTCTGTCTCTTGACCTTGTCCAGGTGACGTAGATGCACCACGTGACTGCATCGTGCTCTGAAGTCTCTTTTTTACTCCGTATTTAATATATATTTATTCTCTCATTCTAGTGATTCCTGCAGTATCAAAGAGGAAAATATGTCTTTCAGGAGTGTCTGCACCTCTCTTTCCTTCTCGCTTCCTCTTTCTCTGTCTCCCCACGGTCATCCAAGTCAAACAAGCAAGTAAGCAGGAGACTGTGTGTGTGTGTGTGTGTGTGTGTGTGTGTGTGTGTGTGTGTGTGTGTGTGTGTGTGTGTGTGTGTGTGTGTGTGTGTGTGTGTGTGTGTGTGTGTGTGTGTGTGTGTGTGTGTGTGTGTGTGTGTGTGTGTGTGTGTGTGTGTGTGTGTGTGTGTGTGTGTGTGTGTGTGTGTGTGTGTGTGTGTGTGATTGGTGTGTGTGCGTGTGTTGCCGGACAGCGGGAGACAGAGCACTGGGTTCATGGGAATACATTGCGGGTGTGCATGTATGTTAAGTAACTACTCTCATGTTGAGCTCTGTTGAGACCGGAGGTAAGACACAGAAACTCATCTGAGCTAATTGGAAACAGACACACACACACACACACACATACACACACACATTCTTCTACTTCTATCTTTGTGAGGGCCCTCATTGGAACAGTGAATTCCCTTGCAAGGTTATAATAGTTTTGAATTTTTCATTCGTTTTCGTGAGTTTGCTAGTTTTAGTGTAGTGTGTGTGTTTTTTTAAAAATGTTTTAGTTTAGTTTTTATTAGTTTTAGTTTTTTGTAATGGGGTATTTGTTGGGTGGGAGATTAAAAGAGGTCACAGTAAATTTTGCCTTTATTTCCTTTGCCTTATCCAATCTTCATTATATATGAAGAAAGTTGACAAAGACGAAATTTTCACTATAATTTTAGTTAGTTTTGTAACCACACAATACAGTTTCAGTTAATTATCATTATCATGTAACCTTTAACCCTTAAAACAAAGTCTGAAATCTCAAAAAAGCCTTTAAAGAAGTGAGGACCGAAATGTCCTCACTTTGCAAAAATGTCCTCACTCTGTTGGTTAAAAACGTGTTCTGGTCCTCACTATGTAGGAAGTACAAGAACACACACACACACACACACACACTTAAAAACACCATGGATATTTCCTTGTGTGAGTACACAAATACTCCCAAATATCCATGGGCCTTCAGACAAACACACACACTTTTACCTTCATCTACACACCAACGAGCATGCATTCCCTCTCTCTGACTCACACACACACACACACACACACACACACACACAGGGCTATTAAACAAAGACAGAGTAGTCTTTGTCTTTCAAGTACACCAAAGTATACTCCTACTGCATGTTGGCTCAGCTGTGTGTGTGTGTGTGTGTGTGTGTGTGTGTGTGTGTGTGTGTGTGTGTGTGTGTGTGTGTGTGTGTGTGTGTGTGTGTGTGTGTGTGTGTGTGTGTGTGTGTGTGTGTGTGTGTGTGTGTGTGTGTGTGTGTGTGTGTGTGTGTGTGTGTGTGTGTGTGTGTGTGTGTGTGTGTGTGTGTGTGAGTTGCCAGAAGACTTCTGAAGTCTTCTCTAATGACGTCCATCTAATCCACTAAAGAGTCTAATCCAAAACAAGATATTCCCGTCTTTAAAACGGTCGTGGCATTAGTGCAGAAATCATTACGGGATGTTTGCAGAATCATTTCGCCAACTTAAAGGAGCAGTCCAACTTTTTGTGTCTGTAATTTGAGTCCCAGATGATCAATATGCATTCAAGTTGTGAAACCTTTAGTTGACTCACCGATTGGTTGATCAACAGATGATTGAGCTACGTTTGCTTGTTCCAGCCTTTAAGTGGTTTTCTCTTTTTTATATTGTGGAACTTAGTGGAGTTAGTCAATATTTTCTGACTTTTTAAGGATGAAATGATTGGAAAAAAAGAGATGAATTCATAATTCATCTTTAAAGCAATCAAGTCACCAGCAAAAAAAGTTGAAAATGTGAAAACTTTGTACAAATAAGGGCAACATTTACCTTGAAGCTCTGCAGTGATTGCTCCTCAAGGGTCTTTGCTATTAAAGACTCAGTTTAAATGAGTAACAGAGTTTGAAGCTGGATGTGTTTCACCTAGCTTAGCGCTGGAAACTGGGAAAAAAACAGTGAGCCACAAATCACAACAGAAAAATACAGCCTCCTACAACCAGTGCCTGAAATGGGCCATTACTCACTAGTAGCGGCACTTCTGATTTTTGTTCATGAGTACTCTTCCTTCCCTTTTTTATTGATAGCATTAGCTACCAAAATAAGTTATATATAGTGATTGATTGTGAGAAACCAAGCAATTCCATGCAAGACCAGATAATCAGCACCACCATATAGCGTAAATGGAATATTTGTTTCATAAACACATTTTACAAGCACTGCAAGAACTCAACTGTAACTTTAGCTGCTGACTTATTGACTATTCCAAGTCACCACTACAATATATATATATATATATATATATATATATATATATATATATATAATAGCATGTCTTCCTGTCCTGTTTACCTCTGTCATATTGTTTGTGGGTGTTTTATACGTTTGGACGGGTTGGTGGCTTAATTTTGTTGTACTTGTACTTGTTACTCTGTGCAATGACAATAAAGGCTTTATTATTATTATTATGAATATAAATTTATCCAAGACACGGTCCAATTCAGCTACTGCAAACTAGCTTAGTTACCATATATCTCTCTTTCTTGTCTTTACTCTGCATTTACTGAAAGTGGAAATGCACAAATTGTAGATTGTGATTCTGACGTTGGTGCATTTTAGTGTTATACGCCACTGAGGAAAGAGATGCGTGTGTGTGTGATTGGTGATCCATGAATGCTGAATCACACTTAACACCTTTTTTTTTTACTTTTTTTTTTTTTTTTACAAATACACATTTATTTGTAAAAACCAACACACAAGTTACAAATCCTAAATTGGTGTTTGTGGAGGGAAGATTTGTATGCAACAACACTGCTATTTGTTTGGGAATCTGTGTGGAGTCAAACTGAATTCACAAACTGAATTTTCAGTCTTACAAATGGCTTTTTTGTTTTTACAAATGGAAAATTGTGCATTTACAAATACACAATATATTTTCAAATACACACTTATTTGTAAAAAAAAACAAAATACAAGTTACAAATTAGAAATTTGTATTTGTGGATTGGAAAACACGTGTGCAAATCAAGGACTATTTGTAGATCACCCTCTGTGCGTTTACACGTATTAATGAGACAAATTTATGCCCATAGCAAACAACCATGCGTGTAGTAACGCGATTGCTACTCGAAAAAGATGCCACTAGCATGATGAGATCCCGTTTATAGTGTTTTACGCGCACAAATGAAATGTCCAGTTTCCTTATATTAATTAACTAAGTTTATTGTAACGTTTCCAAACAAAGGTATACTTCGTTCTTAAACAAATAAACTTATATTTCCAACTTATGCATCACATTTCTGCAGTCAAAAAACTGTGTGGCTCTCGGGCATCTCACAACAATCAGTAATACACCGGTGCCTTATGTTAACTTATGACATCAGAACTATAGACTGTATATAAATGATGGACGTAGTCACCGTGACGTCACCCATTGGTTTGTGGACTGCCCGTTGGAAGCCTCGAGTTCAGCGTTAAACTCATCGCCATCTTGCGTCGCCATCTTGTTTCCGATACACTGAGCAGACCATAATTGGACTGTGGCAGAGCGCGAGGGAACTGATCACTGACTACACCGGCAACCCGACTGAGAGAAGCCGCTGCTAATTCATGTTAGCATTAATTGGAGCATTAACTCGGATGTTAGTTTTGGCTAGCAAAAAAACAAAAACAAATTGTATCTTTCTTACCTCAGAAAACTGACCAGCGACTCCTTGGAGTGTCTGTTAGTCCAACCAAACGCTGAACAAGACATTTTAATGAACAAAACGTTCAAATAAACTGTCATTTAGTGAAAATACAGTGAAAGGGTCAAAGTTATGAGACCAAACCGCTAAACATCCTCTTTTCTATCTATATAACGTCATATATAACTTTATTGACATGTTTCCATGGATATGCATTCCTCTGCTTCTCTCCTGATGACGGCTCGCCTTGTTAGTGACCTGTCAATCAAAGGTAGAAACGCCCCAAATCATACGATTCTTTATCTTCTATTTTCTTCTAAATGTGGCCATTATTAGAACTATTGACATCAAATTGTCTTGAAGGAGATTTTTTACTAGCGATTGAGACCATAATGTTGTCCCTGAAAAAAAATTCTGAGGTAATAAATCAAGTGAGACGTTTTCAAATTTAGCACTGAAATGAATGGGCAGATTTCTTTTGCAGCCAAACTTAGCACCCCCTACTGGAATTTTCGGTGAATTGCAGGCTTTATGCACTTCCTGGTGGCCTCCATGCTCAGACACGGAGATTGCCGCCTGATCAGAACCCATAATGAGCGCTCTTCTCCACCCGGTGGTGGGAGGTGCAAACAAACAAACAAACAAATAAACAATCAAAGCAAAATGGCTCTTACAATGCGTTTGTTGCAAAAAAATAGCCATTTTCTCATATAAACTCCAGATTATATCTGCAGAATCAGAACCAGAGCTGCCTTTTCAAACAACAGGAGCCTCTCTGTTTAGGCACAAGGTGGTGCCTGGATACGGCGTGCAGGAGGCCGAGCATGACGCATGAAATGGCTGCTTCATAATTAAGTCATAAACAACCAAGTCACTTTGCTGTTCCTTGAATTTGTTTGACAATTTCGGCATCGGCAAAGACTGGCAGAAGTTTCCGAATCTTGTCTTGTTTCCAGTTTGACAGTTTCGTTGGCGTCTTTGTGTAAATAACCCTTCATCTTCACTCAATTTGCAAAATCGCTCAATCTGACATTATATGGACTTGTGAAAGGGGCTTTACTGTTCCTCTAAGACTTTGACAATTCTAGATATTTACCCAAAGGTAATAGTTATCAAATTTAAAACCTTTTGCTTATAGTTTCACAACGTTTTTTAGAGACATGTTTAGGCAACGTAGTAGGGTGATTCTCATGAACATGGTGCAGCTAATGGCAAAAATCCAAGAGCATTGAATACATATTTTCTTTGACCCTTTAGAACAAATACAATCTAAAGTCACTGTTTAATATGAATTTATAATCTATTTACATTTTTTCTATTTAAATTTCTATTTTTAAATTTTTTTTTTAGACACACGGTGAGCAAAATTCATTACCGTAACACATTTAAAAAATTTTTTTTTTTAAATTAAAGTTTTTTTTTTCTTTGGCAAGCACTTAAATATGCTTGTAAAATAGCTGGTATCACCAACATTTATTTTAATAAAATATACACATTTTAATTCAAACGATTCTCTCATTACCGTACTGTATAACCATTTTTTCTCATCAATTTTCATTCAGATTTTGTTCTTTATACATATTAAAAACCATTATGTTTTGATTATATTGTATATAAAAATATACATTTTTAAACAAATGTGTATTTATTTTTATAAAGTTTATTAAATATTTATTGTATACAAGTGTGGGGAATCCATGACATTTTTATCTGGACGCATTACAGAAATGAATTTGTGAATCAAAAATATGTTTAAAAAATATAGAAAATATTACTTTAACACAAAACAATGAATCGTGACTCATTATGGCTATATTGTTCATTCATATAAAAGTGAAATATATTTAGTTTGTAAGTATGTCCTTATAATCTACACAGACAGAACTTAGACTGGCTTCTTGACTGGACCTTGAATGGTTCATTTTTTGTTCCAACATCAAGAATTAACTTTCATGCTCAACAAATTGACAACTGGCAGACATCAAATGTTTAATATTTGTTTGAATGTTGGGGGGAGAACGGGTCTTTTGCTTCTGGCTTGTTCTGCTGAGTCTTCAGGCTCCAAGGCTTTCACAACAGTAGATTGGACTGACGCACTTGTGGTCAGAGCTGGCCTCTGAGTTTGTTTTGCTCTCATGGCACTGAGTCACGGCCCAACAGATTCCCTAGAAATGTGTTTTTTTTAACTGACTTGCTCTGGTCTTAACTCCTACTTGAACCCAGTCTCTGGATTTCCACCTGTTTTCTTTTTTCCTTTTTCTTTTTTTGCATTGGCTGGTTTTGTTTCATGGAATTGGTCCGACTCTGCATGAAATGCCAGGAGCCTTTGGTATGTGCTGAAATCATCTCCGGCTCTTTTTTTTTTTTTTTTTTCTGTTCTTGTTGGTGAGGCCCAGGCTGTCCACTGGTTCCTCTTCTGTGTTCTGCATTACATTTTCTTTCTGTACGTGAACCAAGGTTATTGTCGTTAACGAAAACTAACGAAAAAACTAAAACTAGAATTGAAAATAGAATTTTTTTAGGGACTACGAATGCAAACTAGCAGCCTTGCTATAATCCGGCATATTTACAAAGATGTTTATCGATGTTCATTAATGTGCACTGTCCCTATCCAAAAATAAAGTATTCGTATTTGAAAAAAAAATTTTGTTAACTGAAATAAAAATAAAAACTAGTTTTTTTTTTTAAAAACATTAACTGAAACTGTATTGTGAGGTTACAAAACTAACTAAAACTAACAAAAATTATAGTGAAAATGTCCTTAGTTTTCGTCTTTGTCAACTTTTTTCTTACATCATCCAGTGTTTCCATTAGAAAGAGGATTCTGTTAGTGAACCTGCAGGAACACATGGTAAATATGTTAACTGAGATTGGGATGTCTACACTCGAACTAAAATTCAAAACACTCGGAACTGTAAGAGTTAATAACCTTATTGGGGCTGAGATTGATAAACCAAAGGAAATAAAGGCAAAATGTATTATGACCTCACTGAATCTCACACCCAAGAAATATCCCATTACAAAATAAACTAAAACTAATCAAAACTAAACTAAAACTAACAATTTTCAAAAAATAAAACTAAACAAAAACTAGCAAACTCACTCTAAAAACAAACTAAAACTAATTGAATTTGAAAACAAAAATTCACAACGAAACTAAAACTAAAACTGATGAAAAATCCAAAACTATTACAACCTTGACGTGAACCAGACGAGACTGTCTCATACTATTGTTTGTGTTAATGCAACTCCCTTGACACCACACGGACTTCAGACAATATAAGGAACATGTGTCCATCTGAAAGCTCCAGTGTGTCTTCTAGTCACATAGTTGTTTCACCACGCCGATCCAGAGTGAAATATCTTCGCAATAATTGGACAGATTGCCATGAAATTTGATTGATGAATCCCAGTGACTTGGTGAATCCGTGACTTTTCCTCTTGTGCCACCATGAGGTTCACATTTGTGGTTTTAGTGTGAGACATCACAACAACAGTTGGTGGGATTACAGTGACGTTTGGCACAGACATTTATGTTTCCATCAGGATGAATCGTCATAAAAATGTAATCTTCTTTTTAATCTTCTAACTTTTCATATTGCGTCATCTTGAGATCAAAATTACGACTTGGGCGATACTTTGATTTATGTCAAATTCCCAAAGAACTCAACCTTAGATCAAGTCCGGGATGTAACATATTTGGGGGCTCATTTGGGAATTTAACACGGGACCTTCATATAAAAAGTATAAAAGACTATATATATATATTTTTTTTCTTTTATATATATATATTTATATATATATATATATATATTTATATATATATATTTATATATATTTATATATATATATATTTATATATATATATTTATATATTTATATATATATATATTTATATATATATATATATATATGTATATATTTATATATTTATATATATATATGTATATATTTATATATTTATATATATATATATATATATATATATATATATATATATATATATATATTTATATATATATATGTATATATATATAAACACCGATGCTGCGTTTGTCAGTGTGTGAATGAATTCCCAATGGTGGTGGCAGGTGACACCGTTTAGGGTAGCCTCTGCCACCAGTATGAATGTGTGTGTGAACGGGTGAATGAGCGCAGTCTGTAGTGTAAAGCGCTTTGGATAAAATTGCTATAGAAGTGCAGTCCATTAACCATGTACCATTTATATTGACTTAAAAGACATTCCATACCAAATATTAGCATGCTAGCTAGAAGTCCCCATGTTACGATTTTATCGCAATACTTGAGTCATGATACGATATTATTGCGATTTAGGCATTTTGCGATATGGTGAGTATTGCCATACAATATATTGAGATTTAACTGTTTTTTTTGTCCACAAAATTAAATTCAATCAAGAATTGTTTTGTCAAATAAGAGAAAATTCTCAGTCTTACCATCTCACTTCAGTCTATTTATCTCTCCACAACGATGGTCCACGGATAGCATGACGTCAGAGGTCACATGAGCACTTTGAAAATCACCATGAAACATAAAAAAATAGCCTAAATTTGCAGCGTTATTTCAACATTTTCCCGACACAATATCATGACACAGATGGTGTCTATAGATTCCTTAGATCTCCGGTATATTCCTCCTGTATATCCATTTCCAGTATATATATGCCCGCTACGGCCTCCGAAAATACTGATGGGTCGAGAATCGATATAATATTGCCACGGAAAATATCGCTATACTATGCTGTATACATTTTTTCAGTCAAGAAGGTGAGAAAGCTATAATCACAACAACTTTACTCGGAACAATACTGCAACTTAAAATGTATTTATATAATCCACAATATGGGGGGAAACCTCTATGGCTAACAGGTGCATAATAATATATTATAGCTCTGTTATATCTTTCACATGTTAAACTTAATTTATCTGAACATATTCTTGTTTATCAAATAAAATAAATACCGTACAGTATGTATTAAAGTTGACATTTTTAAAAAATTACTCAAATAGGATTGGTTGCCAGCTTCATGTAAACGTTCAATGTATTTTGTGGAGTCCTGAAAGTCTGTGTAAATATTCATCAACAGTCAGTTTCACAATCCAACTCTTCAAAGTCCAAACGGAGCCTGAAATTTTCCAGGAAAGCAGCTGCATTCTTGAAAAAAGAGACAAAGAGGAGAAAGTGTACTTTGGCACTCTGCTGCCGTGACGGTGTGCAGATGTGCGGAATGAAAGTACAACTGCGAAAAAGTAAAAAACAAAACAAAGAAAAAGATATTTGTCATAATATTTGCTGTGATGTGCTGTCCAGTTTTTTACAGAGTACGGGCCCGACTACTCGCTGGAGATCAGCCCCAGCTGTCGACCAGATCGCAACGACACCAAACACCTGGACCAGGTCATCAGCACCATCAAAGGTGTGTGTTTGTATTTGGTGTGTGTTTGTATTTGGATGCACAGGTGCGTCTGTTTGTGTGGGTGTGGAGGGTAAACAGGTGTGTAAGTGTGTGCGTTTCCCTTGAACCCTCGCTCACCTAAAGCCCTTCTGTCTCTGCGTGGCTCTTTTTATGTGTGGTTTCATGTGTCTGCTCTTGTTTCTATACGTCTCTGTGTGGGATCAAAGTCCTTCTTGTTCTTCTTCACTGTTTTTTTCCCTCCCTGTGGCTCCGAACATCCTTTTGTATGTGTGTGAATACACCACTGACCCCGATCTCTTACCCACAACCTCAGTCAGTCTGGGTCTTCATACATGTGGTATTTATCCCCTTTTTGCATCTTTCTCTTTCTATATATTCCTTTATATGTGTGTTTGTATGTTAATCTGAATGTGTATGTGTGTAGCCATGTGGTTGAGCATAAAGCCGGGGCCTTTGGTCTGAGCGCTGACAGCCCGCAGCACCCAGGAGAAATCCTCCTGCAGGGTGAAACTTGGGCGAAAAGTTGAACAGCTGGAGAGTTATTATAAGAAGGTCAGGAACAAGTGAGGAGTACAGTACGTGTATGAGTCGAGTTCATTTCCCCTACTGTATATAGCCGTGTTTTTTAGATCTGAATTTGATCATTTCGGTTGAAGATCCGGTGTGGAAATGACCAACAGGAAATCCTCCTTCTTTTCCCTTTCGTCAGTGAAATGTAACATTTGACACAGCATTTATCTGTTTTTATGTCTGAGAGAGTGACTGATTGAGTAAAAGGGGCAAAATCCGGAGAGGAATTAAACAACACAGCCTCTGTTTCAAATCTGTTGAAAAGTTATGTTGGAAAATTTATATTTTATTTTATTCTAAATTAACTCACCTTAAATCACTGGACGTTTTAGTTGGATTAAGTTTAATCCAGAACAAACATACAGTAGTGTTCAAAATAATAGCAGTCCAATATGACTAACCAGATTAATCCAGGTTTTTAGTATATTTTTTATTACTACATGGCAAACAAGGTACTAGTAGAAGCAGCAGATTCTCAGAAAACCAACAAAACCCAGCATTCGTGATATGCAGCTCTTAAGGCTGTGCAAACTATTTAAACAAACTATTTTTTTTAACACACCCTTTTCCACTAATTGCCCAATTGCACAGCCTTAAGAGCTGCATATCACGAATGCTGGGCAATTCGTTGAAAGGGGTGTGTTAAAAAAAATAGCAGTGTGTGCCGTTGACTTTACAAACTCAAAACTATTTTGTACAAACTTTTTTGTTTCGAGGATTTACCAATCCTGTGAATCACGAAACTAATATTTAGTTGTATTACCACAGTTTTTTTATATTTCTATGCACATTTTGAAGATTTCGGTAAGAAAATCTTGAGGTGGTTTTTCGAAAAACAGTTAATGCACTAAACAGGAGACGGAAACGATTTTTACAAAATTCTGACGCAGAGAACGTTTAACTCGCATGACTGATCAGCTGTTCTTCTTCCTCTAATGTTTTCTCTCGCACGCAATCTCTTCTTCTACTGTTTACTGACAGATTAGCCTTCAGTAATACATTACACTGCCATCTTCTGACCAAAGTATGTTACTGCAGCTTTGTTTATTGACTCTAAACAAAACGTCCCTATTTCGCATTTTCTGTAATGCGACATTTCAAAATGTTGCTTGAAAATTTGCTTCAACTCTAATAGAAACATGGCTACTGAATCAAATAAGAAGTGTGAGGAAAAAAGTCTCAAATAGGTCAGTTTAAAGTGGGACTGCTGCTGTTTAAGAAGCTGATTTACTTGTTTTCAGTGGAAAACTTTAACTCAGTGTGAACGGAAAGCCAAAACGGAGGAAAAAATGTGTTCTCGAGTTG